>NC_141874.1:350731806-351031806 GCF_056163025.1 Triticum urartu | reverse complement strand
GAGCAAGCGCAGCCGCGGAGTACCGAGGCATCAGGCAAAGGTTGCCATTTCGGTGCAACAAGACCAAGACCAGGAGGACTGCAAGATGGAGGTCATTGTGGAGGCCAAGACGGCGTCACCACCAGAGCTTTGTGCAGGCGAAGACTACTTTTGTCAGGATAGCTAGTACTAGCTGTCCCCCTTCAAATTAGCCCGCCATTGTTGGCTCCCTTCCCGCTCGATATTTGGGAAGAGGACCAGGGCCTCTATAAATAGGACCAACCACCCACAAAACAGAACAAGAGGGACAGGGGGAAGAGGAAAAATACGAGAGAAGGAAAAGAGAAGGAAAGAGAGAGAGAGAGAGAGAAGGGCGACTGAACTCCTCCCAACAGTTCATCGCCCCAGCCAAGAGCAGACCCTCGCGAGGCTGTCCTTCCTTGTATTGTTCATCATCATCAGCCCAAGAGGCAATCCACCACACCACACACTGGAGTAGGGTATTACACCACAACGGTGGCCCAAACCAGTATAAACCCTGTGTCATTCGTGTTGTTCTTTCCATAGCTTAGACCTTAGCGAGGCAGAGGGGTGCAGGTAGGTAGGAGGCGAAATCTCCGCGCACACCCCAGTGTTCGAACCTCAAGGGTCTGCCGGAACCCGAAATCCGACAGTGGCCCTTCGAGGAGGGGTCCGAAACCAACCCTAACTCTTGTTTCCCCACACATACGGACTCTAAAAACAGCCTATAATAAAGTATTTTGAAATTACATGGGCCTGGCCCAAAAATAAGGTGACGAAACACCTAGAATAACCTCTGGACGAAAGTTATGAAGTGAAGTCTTTTATATTTCGTCCAAGGCTTCATGCATTCATTATGATGGCTTCAAAGTCCCGGAATCATCACTTGTAACTCCGTTCTTGTTCCCCTTGCGCATGCCATCATCTCCATGCTTGAACTTGTTCCAAGGTTCATCTTTCTTGTCCAAGCTAGGCCCTTCATTTGTAAGCAAAACAAATGTATTCAATTTAGGCAGCATCATGTTCTCATGAACATTAGAATCGCTACCAAGAAACGAAAGTACCTGGTAATTCAATTGGCGTGCGCGAGCTCTAGTAATTGGTCCAGTATGTATAGCAGTAGGGGCTGTGGGTATAACAATGGTATTCATGTCCTCATCACATAAGGATTAGCTTGCAGTTTCTCTATCATACCAGAAGGAATTTCATAATAAATATTTTCAGTAGGTGGAGTAGCAACTATTTGTTCTTCCGGTCGAGGTGAAGATACCGCGAACAAACCCCTCAAAGGAATATTTTCCATAGTGACAAGTAGCAGTAAATTTCAACACGTAATATACATTTTCCATACCAAATTCCACTCACCAGAGGCGCTTCATTTCCTGACAACGGCGCCAGAAAAGAGTCTTGATTACCCACAAGTATAGGTGATAAATCGTAGTCCTTTGGATAATTAAGAGTGTTGAACCCAATGAGGAGCAGAAGGAAATGACAAGCGGTTTTCAGGAAGGTATTTTCTGTAGGAACTGACGTTATCGGTAACAGATAGTTTGGTAGTAAGATAATTCGTAATGGGTAACAATTAACAAGTGTAGAAAAGGTGCAGCAAGGTGTCCAAGTCCTTTTTGGAGCAAAGGATAAGCCTAGATGAACTCTTATATAAAGCAAAGCGCTGCCGAGAACACATGGGAATTATCATCAAGTTAGTTTTCATCATGCTCATATGATTCGCGTTCATTACATTGATAATTTGATATGTGGGTGGACCGGTGCTTGGGTGATGTCCTTACATGGACAAGCCTCCCACTTGTGATTAACCCCTCTCGCGAGCATCCACAACTATGAAAGAAGAATTAAGATAAATCTAACCATAGCATGAAACACGCGGATCCAAATTAGCCCCTTATTACGAAGCAACTCATAAACTAGGGTTTAAGGTTCTGTCACTCTAGCAACCCATCATCTACCTATTACTTCCCAATGCCTTCCCTTAGGCCCAAATCATGGTGAAGTGTCATCTAGTCGACATTCACATAACACCACTAGAGGAAAGACAACATACATCTCATCAAAATATAAAAGGAATACCAAATTCACATGATTGCTTATAACAAGACTTCTCCCATGTCCTCAGGAACAAACATAACTACTCACAAAGAATGTTCATGTTCAAGATCAGAGGGGTAATAAATATCATTAAGGATTCGAACATATGATCTTCCACCAAATAAACCAACTAGCAACAACTACAAAGAGTAATCAACACTACTAGCAACCCAGTGGTACCAATCTGGGGTTTTGAGACAAAGAATGAATACAAGAGATGATCTAGGGTTTGAGAGGAGAGGGTGTTAGTGAAGATGTTGATGAAGATTGACCCTCCCTCGATGAGAGGATCGTTGGTGATGACAATGGCTTCGATTTCACCCTCCCGGAGGGAAGTTTCCCCGACAGAAACGCTCTGTAGGAACCCTAGATTGCTTCTACCCAGGTTTCGTCTTGAGATGGCGGTGCTTTGTCCCGAAACCTTCCTTTTGATATTTTCTAGGTAAAAACCCTCCATATAGCACAAGATGGACACCCGGGGCTCGCCAAGGGGCCCACAAGCTCAAGGGCGCGCCCAGGGGGTAGGGCGCCCCCAAGGCTTGTGGCCACCTGGTGGGTCCCATTTTGTTTTTTCCTCACCCAATATATTTTATATATTCCAAAATAATTCTCCGTAAAGTCTAGGACATTTGGAGTTGTGCAGAATAGGTATCTCATGTTTGCTCCTTTTCGGTCCAGAATTCCACCTGCCGGCATTCTCCCTCTTCATGTAGATCTTATAAAATAAGAGAGAAAATGCATAAGTGTTGTACGATAATGTAAAGTAACAGTCCATAATGCACTAAATATCAACATAAAAACATGATGCAAAATGGACGTATCAGTCACCCGAGCCACGGACTGGTGAACTGGCCCGGTCCACCCGGCCCGCGCGGAACCGTTGCTTGAACCGTCGCACGCCTTTTTTTTTGCAGAACCTCCCCGGACCATCCCTGGCTTTGCCCAATTGGTGAGAAGCTACAACCTATTCCTTGCCCATGCGACATTCTCCTATCCTGCACTCAAAGCTGGTAAAGATGGCCAAGTCCGATAGAGGCGAGGATCCCACTCTTTTGATGAGATGATGACTATCGATTTTGTGGAGCCGACTTTGACGATCCGATAGAAACGATCATGACGTTGCGCCTTAGCAATCGCTAAACCAATCTCCTGAGGTTACCGACGATGCTGGAAGCACTATTGGCCCAACCATAGAGGTCTATTCCTGCACGCAATCAAAGATCAGGCATGTATATGATAATGCAATCTGAATATTGCGAATATAGATGAAGTATTGATAAAGGTGGGGATCCGAAAGCAGTCTTGATCTGGTCGTTGGACACAAACGAAGTACACGAAGTAGCAATGGCGAACTTTTAACTAAACAAATCCCCAAAAAAGCTACTAGATTGATCTACTTATATAGGAGCAAGGGGTGGCAACCAAGGAGGTGGGAGGACGTCCGGAGGCAGCCTAAAACTAACCCTAGGTTGTACAAGGCAAATGGGCCCAAGTGGAGGTGATGAAACACCTTTGGACTGGTAGTTTGACTCGTTTTCTACTGCAACATCAGATTGTTTCATCAATATCTCAACACTCCCGGCGAATCTTAAGGTGAATCCAATTGGGTTGGAAAGATCATGAATTCTACTTTCCAATAAAGATAGAATCACCCAATTCGGAGTCCGGATGAAAGAGATATTGGTGTTTTGAGTCAGGTATGTGTGTGAAGTCCGAATCTGAATACAGAATGTGAGACTTGTACTCTATCTTCTCTTGGCACAAAAATGTCGTGAGAGGACATTTTGAACAGAACTTAAACTTCTCTTTTTTTTCCATATCTTCGTATGTGGATTGTAAAAATATCCCATACACCTACAATTAGACATGGCACAAAAGTCTGTGAATTATTTTTGTCCTGGATAACATAAATAAATTATTGCATAGTTTGCATTAAAAATCACCTCACAAATATGCATGTATGCAATATTATTGGTCGTATCCAAGATAGTCATGTCCTCTTCATCCTCGCCTTCTTGAAAACAAAGCCGTCCTTGGCTTTGCTTAATCTGAAATGTGGCTAACAAAAGAGACAAGGTGTACATGTAGTATATGTATGAAGGAAATATGCCCTAGAGGCAATAATAAAGTTGTTATTTATATTTCCTTATATCATGGTAAATGTTTATTATTCATGTTAGAATTGTATTAACCGTAAACTTAGTACATGTGTGAATACATAGACAAACAGAGTGTCAATAGTATGCCTCTACTTGACTAGCTCATTAATCAAAGATGGTTAAGTTTCCTAGCCATGGACAAAGAGTTGTCATTTGATGAACGGGATCACATCATTAGAGAATGATGTGATTGACTTGGCCCATCTGTTAGCTTAGGACGATGATTGTTTAGTTTACTGCTATTGCTTTCTCCATAACTTATACATGTTCCTATGACTATGAGATTATGCAACTCCCAAATATCGGAGTAACACTTAGTGTGCTATCAAATGTCACAACGTAACTGGGTGACTATAAATATGCTCTACAGGTGTCTCCCATGGTGTTTGTTGACTTGGCATAGAGCGAGATTAGGATTTGTCACTCCGTGTATCGGAGAGGTATCTCTAGGTCCTCTCGGTAATGCACATCACTATAAGCCTTGCAAGCAATGCAACTAATGAGTTAGTTGCGGGATGTTGCATTACAGAACGAGTAAAGAGACTTGCCGGTAACGAGATTGAACTAGGTATTGAGATACCGACGATCGAATCTCGGACATGTAACATACCGATGACAAAGGGAACAATATGAGCATCCAAGTTCCGCTATAGGTTATTGAGCGGAGATGAGTCTCGGTCATGTCTACATAGTTCTTGAACCCGTAGGGTCTACACGCTTAACGTTCAGTGATGAACAGTATTATGAGTTTGTGTGTTTTGATGTACCGAAGGTTGTTCGGAGTCCCGGATGTGATCACAGACATGACGAGGAGTCTCGAAATGGCCGAGACATAAAGATTGATATATTGGAAGCCTATGTTTGGACATCAGAATGGTTCCGAGTGAGTTCGGGCATTTACCGGAGTACCAGGGGGTTACCGGAACCCCTCAGGGAATATATGGGCCTCATTGGGCGTTAGTGGAAAGAGAGAGAGGAAGCCAGGGCAGGCCGCGCGACCCCTCCCCCTTGGGTCCGAATTAGACTAGGTAAGGGGGGCGGCGCCCCCCTTTCCTTCTACCTCTTTCCCCCTTCCTTCCTCTCCTACTCAAACTAGGGAAAGGGGGGAATCTACTCCCGATGGGAGTAGGACTGCTCCTAGGGAGCGCAATAGAGAGGGCCGGCCCTCCCCTCCTCCACTCCTTTATATACGGGGGAGGGGGGCACCCCATAGACACACAAGTTGATCTCTTATCCGTGTGCGGTGCTCCCTCCACAGATTTCCACCTCGGTCATATCGTTGTAGTGCTTAGGCGAAGCCTTGCGTCGGTAACTTCATCATCACCGTCGTCACGCCATCGTGCTGACGAAGCTCTTCCCCGACACTCAGCTAGATCTAGAGTTCGTAGGACGTCACCGAGCTATGCATCACCTAGATGGATCTTGCATGTGCGTTGGATTTTTTTTTGAAATTACTGTGTTCCCCAACAGTGGCATCCGAGCCAGGTCTATGCGTAGATGTTATATGCACGAGTAGAACACAAAGGAGTTGTGGGCGTGGGTATATTCATATTTCTTGCCGTCACTAGTTGATTCTTGATTCAGTGGTATTGTTGGATGAAGCAGCTCAGACCGACAGTATGCGTACGCTTACGCGAGACTAGTTCTACCGACGTGCTTCGCACATAGGTGGCTAGCGGGTGTCAGTTTCTCCAACTTTAGTTGAATCGGATTCAATGAACGGGGTTCTTTCTGAAGATCAAAAAGCAATCACTATACCGTGTTGTGGTTTTTGATGCGTAGGTAAGAACGGTTCTTGCTTAGCCCGTAGCAGCCACGTAAAACTTGCAACAATAAAGTAGAGGACGTCTAACTTGTTTTTGCAGGGCATGTTGTGATGTGATATGGTCAAGACATGATCTAAATTTTATTGTATGAGATGATCATGTTTTGTAACAGATTTATCGGCAACTGGCAGGAGCCATATGGTTGTCACTTGTGTGAAATGCAATCGCCATGTAATTGCTTTACTTTATCTCTAAGCGGTAACGATAGTCATAGAAGCAATAGTTGGCAAGACGACAATGATGCTTCGATGGAGATCAAGGTGTCAAGCCGGTGATGATGGTGATCATGACGGTGCTTTGGAGATGGAGATCAAAGGCAAAAGATGATGATGGCCATATCATTTCACTTATATTGATTGCATGTGATGTTTATCCTTTATGCATCTTATTTTGCTTAGTTCAGCGGTAGCATTATGAGATGATCTCTCACTAAATTTCAAGGTACAAGTGGTCTCCCTAAGTATGCACCGTTTTTACAGTTCGTCATGTCGAGACACCACGTGATGATCGGGTGTGATAAGCTCTACGTTCACATACAACGGGTGCAAGCCAGTTTTGCACATGCGGAATACTCGGGTTAAACTTGACGAGCCTAGCATATCCAGATATGGCCTCGGAACACTGAGACCGAAATGTCAAGCATGAATCATATAGTAGATATGATCAACATAATGATGTTCACCATTGAAAACTACTCCATCTCACGTGATGATCGGACATGGTTTATTTGATATGGATCACGCGATCACTTAGATGATTAGAGGGATGTCTATCTAAGTGGGAGTTCTTAAGTAATATGATTAATTGAACTTTAATTTATCATGAACTTAGTACTTGATAGTATTTTGCATGTCTATGTTATTGTAGGTAGATGGCCGGTGCTGTTGTTCCGTTGAATTTTAATGCGTTCCTAGAGAAAGCTAAGTTAAAAGATGATGGTAGCAATTACACAGACTGGGTCCGTAACTTGAGGATTATCCTCATTGCCGCACAGAAGAATTACGTCTTGGAAGCACCGCTAGGTGACAAACCTGCTGTAGGAGCAACACCGGATGTTATGAACGTCTGGCAAAGCAAAGCTGATGACTACTCGATAGTTTAGTGTGCCATGCTTTACGGCTTAGAACCGGGACTTCAACGAAGTTTTGAACATCATGGAGCATCTGAGATATTCCAGGAGTTGAAGTTAATATTTCAAACAAATGCCCGAATTGAGAGATATGAAGTCTCCAATAAGTTCTATAGCTGCAAAATGGAGGAGAATAGTTCTGTTAGTGAACATATACTCAGAATGTCTGGGTACCACAACCACTTGACTCAGGTGGGAGTCAATCTTCCTAATGATAGTGTCATTGACAGAGTTCTTCGATCACTGCCACCTAGCTACAAGAGCTTCGTGATGAACTATAATATGCAAGGGATGGATAAGACGATTCCCGAGCTCTTCGCAATGCTAAAGGCTGCGGAGGTAGAAATCAAGAAGGAGCATCAAGTGTTGATGGTCAACAAGACCACCAATTTCAAGCAAAAGGGTAAAGGTAAGAAAGGGAACTTCAAGAAGAACGGCAAGCAAGTTGCTGCTCAAGTGAAGAAGCCCAAGTCTGGACCTAAGCCAAAGACTGAGATCTTTTACTACAAAGGGACTGGTTACCTAAAGCGGAACTGCCCCAAGTATTTGGCGGACAAGAAGGATGGCAAAGTGAAAGGTATATTTGATATACATGTTATTGATGTGTACCTTACTAATGCTCGCAGTAGCGCCTGGTTATTTGATACTGGTTCTGTTGCTAATATTTACAACTCGAAACAGGGGCTACGGATTAAGAGAAGATTGGCTAAGGACGAGGTGACGATGCGTGTGGGAAATGGTTCCAAAGTCGATGTGATCGCCGTTGGCATGCTACCTGTACATCTACCTTCGGGATAAGTTTTAGACCTAAATAATTGTTATTTGGTGCCAGCGTTGAGCATGAACATTATATCTGAATCTTGTTTGATGTGAGACGGTTATTCATTTAAATCAGAGGATAATTGTTGTTCTATTTATATGAATAATATCTTTTATGGTCATGCACCGTTGATGAGTGGTCTATTTTTACTAAATCTTGATAGTAGTGATACACATGCTCATAGTATTGAAGCCAAAAAGATATAAGTTTAATAATGATAGTGCAACTTATTTGTGGCACTGCCGTTTAGGTCATATTGGTGTAAAGCGCATGAAGAAACTCCATGCTGATGGGCTTTCGGAATCACTTGATGCTTGCAAACCATGCCTCATGGGCAAGATGACTAAGACTCCGTTCTCCGGAACAATGGAGTGAGCAATAGACTTGTTGGAAATAATACATACTGATGTATGCGGTCCGATGAGTGTTGATGCTCGCGGCGGGTATCGTTATTTTCTTACCTTCACAGATGATTTGAGCAGATATGGGTATATCTACTTGATGAAACATAAGTCTGAAACATTTGAAAAGTTCAAAGAATTTCAGAGTGAAGTGGAAAATCATCGTAACAATAAAATTATATTTCTACGATCTGATCGTGGAGGTGAATATTTGAGTTATGAGTTTGCTCTTCATTTGAAACAATGCGGAATAGTTTCGCAACTCATGCCACCTGGAACACCATAGCGTAAAGGTGTGTCCGAACGTCGTAACCGCACTTTATTAGATATGGTGCGATCTATGATGTCTCTTACCGATTTACCGCTATTGTTTTGGGGTTATGCTTTAGAGACGGCTGCATTCACATTAAATAGGGCACCATCAAAATCCATTGAGATGACCCCTTATGAACTGTGGTTTGGCAAGAAACCCAAGTTGTGGTTTCTTAAAGTTTGGGGCTGCGATGCTTATGTGAAAAAGCTTCAACCTGATAAGCTTGAACCCAAATAAGAGAAATGCGTCTTCATAGGATACCCAAAGGAGACTGTTGGGTCACCTTCTATCACAGATCTGAAGGCAAGATATTCGTTGCTAAGAATGGATCCTTTCTAGAGAAGAGTTTCTCTCGAAAGAAGTGAGTGGGAGGAAAGTAGAACTTGACGAGGTAATTGTACCTACTCCTTTATTGGAAAGTAGTTCATCACAGAAATCTGTTCCATTGATTCCTACACCAGTAAGTGAGGAAGCTAATGATGATGATCATGAAACTACTGATCAAGTTACTACCGAACCTCGTAGGTCAACTAGAGTAAGATCCGCACCAGAGTGATATGGTAACCCTGTTCCGGAGGTCATGTTACTTAACCATGACAAACCTACGAACTATGAGGAAGCAATGATGAGCCCGGATTCCGCAAAATGGCTTGAGGCCATGAAATCGGAGATGGGATCCATGTATGAGAACAAAGTGTGGACTTTGGTTGACTTGCCCGATGATCGGTAGGCCATAGAGAATAAATGGATCTTCAAGAAGAAGACTGACGCTGACGGTAATGTTACTATCTACAAAGCTCGACTTATTGCAAAAGGTTTTCGACAAGTTCAAGGAGTTGACTACGATGAGACCTTCTCACCCGTAGCGATGCTTAAGTCCGTTCGAATCATGTTAGCAATTGTCGCATTTTATGATTATGAAATTTGGCAAATGGATGTCAAAACTGCATTCCTTAATGGATATCTTAAAGCAGAGTTGTATATCATTGAACCAGAAGGTTTTGTCAATCCAGAAGGTGCTAACAAAGTGTGCAAGCTCCAGCGATCCATTTATGGACTGGTGCAAGCCTCTCAGAGTTGGAATATACGCTTTGATATTGTGATCAAAGGATATGGTTTTATACAGACTTTTGGAGAAGCCTGTATTTGCAATAAAGTGAGTGGGAGCTCTGTAGCATTCATAATATTATATGTGGATGACATATTGCTGATGGAAAGGATACTAAATTTCTGAATAGCATAAAAGGATACTTGAATAATAATTTTCAGTGAAAGACCTCGGTGAAGCTTCTTATATATTGGGCATCAAGATCTATAGATATAGATCAAGATGCTTAATTGGACTTCCACAAAGCACATACCTTGATAAAAGTTTGAAGAAGTTCAAAATGGATCAAGCAAAGACAGGGTTCTTGCCTGTGTTACAAGGTGTGAACTTGAGTTAGACCCAATGCCCGACCACTGCAGAAGATAGAGAGAAAATGAAAGTCATTCCCTATGCCTCAGCCATAGGTTCTATCATGTATGCAATGCTGTGTACCAGACCTGATGTGTGCCTTGCTATTAGTTTAGTAGGGAGGTACCAAAGTAATCCAGGAGTGGATCACTGGACAGCGGTCAAGAACATCCTAAAATACCCGAAAAAGACTAAGGATATGTTTATCATTTCCAGAGGTGACAAAGAGCTCGTCGTAAACGGTTACGTCAATGCAAGCTTTGACACTGATCCGGATGACTCTAAGTCACAAACCGGATATGTATTTTTATTGAATGGTTGGTGCAGTTACAAGCAGAGCGTCATGGCGGGATCTACGTGTGAAGCGGAGTACATAGCTGCTTCGGAAGCAACAAATGATGGAGTCTGGATGAAGGAGTTCATATCCGATCTAGGTGTCATACCTAGTGCATCGGGCCCAATGAAAATCTTTTGTGACAATACTGGTGCAATTGCCTTGGCAAAGGAAGCCAGATTTGACAAGAGAACCAAGCACACCAAGAGATGCTTCAATTCCATCCGCGATCAAGTCAAGGAGGTAGACATAGAGATTTGCAAGATACATACGATCTGAATGTTGCAGACCCGTTGACTAAGACTCTCTCACGAGCAAAACATGATCAGCACCAAGACTCCATGGGTGTTAGAATCATCACAATGTAATCTAGATTATTGACTCTAGTGCAAGTGCGAGACTGAAGGAAATATGCCCTAGAGGCAATAATAAAGTTGTTATTTATACTTCCTTATATCATGTTAAATGTTTATTATTCACGCTAGAATTGTATTAATCAAAAACTTAGTACATGTGTGAATACATAGACAAACAAAGTGTCACTAGTATGCCTCTACTTGACTAGCTCGTTAATCAAAGATGGTTAAGTTTCCTAGCCATGGACAAAGAGTTGTCATTTGATGAACGGGATCACATCATTAGAGAATGATGTGATTGACTTGACCCATCCGTTAGCTTAGCACGATGATCGTTTAGTTTACTGCTATTGCTTTCTCCATAACTTATACATGTTCCTATGACTATGAGATTATGCAACTCCCGAATACCGGAGGAACACTTAGTGTGCTATCAAACATCATGACATAACTGGGTGACTATAAAGATGCTCTACAGGTGTCGCCGATGGTGTTTGTTGAGTTGGCATAGATCGAGATTAGGATTTGTCACTCTGTGTATCGGAGAGGTATCTCTGCGCCCTCTCGGTAATGCACATCACTATAAGTCTTGCATTATGGAACGAGTAAAGAGACTTGCCGGTAACGAGATTGAACTAGGTATTGAGATACCAATGATCGAATCTCGGGCAAGTAACATATCGATGACAAAGGGAACAACGTATGTTGTTATGCGGTTTGACCGATAAAGATCTTCGTAGAATATGTAGGAACCAATATGAGCATCCAGGTTCCGCTATTGGTTATTGACCGAAAATGAGTCTCGGTCATGTCTACATAGTTCTCGAACCCGTAGGGTCCACACGCTTAACGTTCGGTGATGATCGGTGTTATGAGTTTATGTGTTTTGATGTACCGAAGGTTATTCGAAGTCCCGGATGTGATCACGGGCATGACGAGGAGTCTCGAAATGGTCGAGACATAAAGATTTATATATTGGAAGCCTATGTTTGGACATCAAAATGGTTCCTAGTGAGTTCGGGCATTTACCGGAGTACCGGGAGGTTACCAGAACCCCGCGGGGAGTATATGGGCCTTATTGGGCCTTAGTGGAAAGAGAGAGAGAGAGGAAGCCAGGGCAGGCCGCGCGACCCCTCCCCCTTGGGTCCGAATTAGACTAGGTAAGCGGGCGGCACCCCCCTTTCCTTCTACCTCTTTCCCCCTTCCTTCCTCTCCTACTCAAACTAGGGAAAGGGGGGAATCCTACTCCCGGTGGGAGTAGGACTCCCCCTTCGGCGCGCCATAGAGAGGGACGGCCCTCCGCTCCTCCACTCCTTTATATACGGGGGAGGGGGGAACCCCATAGACACACAAGTTGATCTCTTATCCGTGTGTGGTGCTCCCTCCACAAATTTCCACCGTTGTCATATCGTTGTAGTGCTTAGGCGAAGCTCTGCGTCAGTAACTTCATCATCACCATCATCACGCTGTCGTGCTAACGAAGATCTCCCCCGACACTTAGTTGGATAAGAGTTCGTGGGATGTCACCGAGCTGAACGTGTGCAGATCGTGGAGGTGCCGTACCTTCGGTGCTAGGATCGGTCGTATCGTGAAGACGTACGACTACATCAACCATGTTGTCATAACGCTTCTGCTTACGGTCTACGAGGGTATGTGGACAACACTCTCCCCTCTCATTGCTTTGCATCACCTAGATGGATCTTGCATGTGCGTAGGATTTTTTTTTGAAATTGCCACGTTCCCCAACAATGTATATGTCATCCATTTTTTCTTCCCTTGATTTTTGCACATATGACACATGTATAGATGAGTAACTTTCATAGTTCATAAAATATAAAGCCAAAATATTATCACAAGAAGTAGATGGCATGAAAATATTGCAACTCATTTTGCACATATAAGTGAAGCTCTTATTCATATCAAAAGATTGGTAATGTTCATCATTAAACCGTCCCAACATTGGTGAATTGATGAGGACATCAATACCATTGTTACATCCATAGCCCCTGCTACTATACATACTACACCAATTACTAGAGCTTGCGGACGCCAATTAAATTACTAGGTACTTTCATTTCTTGGTAATGATTCTAATGTTCATGAGAATATGATGCTGCCTAAATTGGATACATTTGTCTTGCTTACAAATGAAGGGCCTAGCTTCGACAAGAAGGATGAAAAACGGAGCAAGATCAAGCATGGAGATTATGGCATGTGCAAGGGGAACAAAAACGGAGTTACAAGTGATGATTTCAGGATTTTGAAGCCACCATAAGGAGTGCATGAAGCCTTGGGAGAAATATACAAGATGCCACTTCACAAATTTCGTCCAAAGGCTATTATAGGTGCGGTGTCACCTTATTATTGGGCCAGGCCCATGTAATTTCGAAATACTGAAGTGTAGGCTGTTTTTAGAGTATGTATGTGTGGGGAAAACAGAGTTAGGGTTGGTTTCAGACCCCTCCACCAAGGGGCCACGAAATTCACCCCATCTTCCTCCATATATACAGCCCTTAGGGTGTCGTTTAGACTTTGGGTTTTGTTTAGATTAATAGTTCACCATAGCTGCAACTTCGCGTACTTCGTTTGTGTTCAACGACCAGACCAAGATGTCACAGAACCCAACTTTCGTCAATAAATTTTTCCTCTTATATTCACAATATCCAGATTTCAATCTCAGTTCCTTGCTTGTTGTTCATATGCCCGCAAGAAATAGACAGTCGTGGTCAGGCTGATCGTGCTTCGGCATGGTCAATAACCCCTCAGAAGTTGGTTTAGCGATTGCTAAGGCGCGACGTCTTCGCACGTTCGTTGCCCGATCATCAAAGTCGACTCCCACAGAAACGATAGCTATCTCATCAAAACATCGAGACACCTTCGCCTCTATCAAGTGTTATCAGATTTCTAGGTTGCTCGGTGAGATTTTCCAGTTTTTCATAGTTTAGATCGACTCTGTTCTTCATACCTACAGTCCACGAAAAAGCAAAAAAAATAGGGTTAGTTCATCATGTCCAAACCAATATGAGCCATAGCATAATCTTTTCTGTACTTGCTTTGTTAAATTTGTGGTTGCATCATAATGTCAGGTTGCTGGTCTTAGTATCTAGTCCTTTAGAGTTTTGAGTTCTGTTCACAAGTTGTCATGCCGCCGCCACACCATAGTCGTCACTGCTGCCATATCCTACCACCATATATCCACCACCAATCCAAGTTCTTTTCATATTAGGTTTGTTTTCGAGATCCATCTATTTTCAAATTTGTGTTTCCTTGCCTGAGTAGGTTTCAAAAACAAATCTGGAGACCCCAGGCAGTTTTTAGGACAATTTTTGCAGGTGAAAACTATTTTTTCCCGGTCCTATTTTTAGGCATTTTTTAGTCTTTCGAGACACATGCCATCATACTGATTTTTTATCGCACTTTTTGGTTGTCTCTGCCCTAATTTCCGAAAAAGTAGTCAAATAAATTTTTGTGCCTATCCTGTTATTTTGACTTGTGAAGAGTTTTGAGACACTCACCATTATAGTGATTTTCGACAAAAAAAAGAGCGCAGAAGAAAAAGAGCACAGAAAAAAAGAGCATAATTTTTTTTCAATGTGGGCTTTTCCTTTGTTTCCATGTCGCGCCGTGATTTTTTTAGAGTTCTAGGCTCGCATCTCTAGCACGGTCTAGCCTAGGACCAACACAGTACCGTCATTGATGGTTTCTTCAACTTCATATCTCTGAATTGATTGTTGCTTACATTTTTGCTACCATATCATAAGCCTTCCCAGCTACACATACATCTACATCGTGCGTTTGACACGATCTGGCAATCGCCCTGACCAAGCTTTGAGAGTTTTGACAACAAAGGTTGCCGATCACCACCTACTGTTGGGTAAGAACTGGTAAGAATTTGAGATTTTCTTGACGGATTTGTGACACCCCACCACCACCACCTTTTAGTAGTCTGTAGGATCATATTCTTTTGTGATTCTATTGTTGCTAACAATGGCGGGATCACAAGCCGACGAGATTGATGGGAGAACATAACGAAGAAGGGGCTTCATGATAATTTTCAGCAAATGTTGAGTCAACGGGTGGAAGACATGATGGCCAACTTTGGAAAGGCACTGCAGAGGATTGATGACATTGAGAAGACAATTGACACCAAGTTGGACACCAAGTTCGATGAAGTCCTCGCATGTCTACCACAACCACCACCCACATCTGCTACACCATTGCAACAACATCAACAACCTACGCCACGCCGTGATCCAGCAGGGTGAGCACAGCGTGCTCCTCTTGATCCAGGACAAACTTCTGGGGCCGCTGCTATTGTTGTTGATGCTTCTGTAGCTCGTGCTGCTACTGTAGAGGTGGAGGACTATTACGAGGATGAGGTTGTTCAAGATCAAAACTGTGTGCAACCACCAGCACCAGGTCGACCTCATGCATATAATCTCAAAGGTAGGGTTGAAAGCACCACCTCAGGTACGAGAATATTACCATATTCCTAAACTAAAATTGAATATTCCATCGTTTGAGGGTAGATACATTCCTGATGTATATCTTACTTGGGAGTTAGAAACTGAACAACGTTTCACATACTTACAATATCCCGAGGATAGACTTGTTGTTGCTGTTGTTTGTGAATTCACTAGTTTTGCTTCTGTTTGGTGGTCTGAACATTCTAGATTATATCATGATAATATCCCTACTACTTGGGTTGCTTTGAAAACTACTATTTGTACTCGTTGGTTTCCACCATATTATCAACGTGAATTACATAAAAAACTGCAGTGTTTGAGACAAGGACAAAATTCTATAGAAGAGTATTATCTCGAATTACAAACTTGCATGATTAGATGTGGTATTGTTGAGGATCGTGAAGCTATGCTTGCACATTTTATGGGTGGATTAAATAAAGAGATTCAGACCATTTTAGAGTCTAGGGAGTATAAAAATATCACTCGTTTATGCCATCTTGCTTGCAAAGCTGAACGTGAAGTGCAGGATCGACATGCATTGGCATGGACTAATTTTTCTGCAGGTCGACCTTCAGCATGGACACCGCGTGCATCTTCTACTTCCACATGTTCTGCTGCACTGACACCTCCGTCAGCTGCCACCTCTAGCCGTGATACATGAAAGCAGGCACTACCACCACTATCTGCCAAAAGCACACCAACCGGGTCTGCACAGAGCTCTTCTTCATCCATGGAATCAATAGGGCACACACATGATATTATTTGTCATCGTTGTAAGGGTAGAGGTCATTATGCGAGAGAATGCAAATCTCCGCGTCTTATGATTGCTACTGAGGATGGTGGGTATGAGTCCGCTAGTGACTATGATGAGGAGACTTTGGCTATTATTACAAGTGAAGAACATGGTGTAGATGATTCTGGTCATGACACGCAATACGTGGCTGCTGACAGGTAAGAAAGTTTAGTTGCTCAATGTGTTTTGAGTGTGCAGGTCACACATGCTGAGCAAAATCAGAGGCATAATTTTTTCCATACAAAGGGAGTTGTGAAGGAACATTCTATTCACGTCATCATAGATGGAGGGAACTGCAACAACTTGGCAAGCATGGAGATGGTGGAGAAGCTATCTCTGTAACATCCCAATTCTCAATTTGGATGTTAATCATTAGGTCATCATATGCATCCATGTTTCTTGCATTTTTTTGGGTTTATTTGCACATTTTGATCCTAGAGGCCTTAAGCAACTCAAGGACCATTTGAGAGAGTTGGAGGTTTTTCATAAAATTCCATTTTTGAATTTTTCGAAATTGGTAAATTGGAGCAAGGTGATTTTTATTTGGAATTATTTTCCCATTTATTTCAAAATAAATAACATAATGAGAGAAGATAACATGACTTCTTCAAAATAGAGGAAATAATGCAAATTTAATTTTAAATAAAAATATTTATTTTATTTGAGATTTTTATTTGGTTAAATTAGGAAAAATTGCACTTTAGCCCAGAAAAATATTCACGTTGTCCTAAATATGAGTAGAGGACTCTGAAAATTATTTTTGGGATTTTAGGATTTTTATTTATTTTATTTTGGATTTTTCCGTTCTGGCAAAAATATTTTTAAAAAAGCTTGGATCGAACTGGGCCAACGGCCCAGCCGGCTCACGCAGCCGCCGCCTCCCCGCAGTCGCCGGCAGAGTCCGAGCCGGACTCTGCGACCGCCGCCGCCACGCCCTTACCCCCTCCCCAAGCCGCCACCATTCCCCCTTTAAAACCCAGCCGGACCCCCCTCTCCCACCTTAAGCCGCCGACTCGCCTCCCGAAGCCGACGTCGCGCCGCTTGCCACCGCCGCCACCCGTGCCGCTTGCCGCCGCCTGCCGACGCCGCGCCGCTGTCCCGCCACCTCCCGCCGCCGACGCCGCCTGCCACCACCGCCTCTCGCCGTCTCCGGAGGAAGCCGCCGTCGCCCGGTTTTCCCACCCCGAGCCGGTAAAAACCAAAGCAAAACCGCCGGTTTTTTAGTTTGGTTTATTTTCTTAAATCGGCTTTATTTTTAGGTTTTTCTAATTAGCGAACGTTCACCCGACCTTCTCTGTTAATGAGGGAATTCGTTCATTAGTTTCTTTTAGCGAACGTTCGTTCTTTAGGTTTTTCTTTTTAATTTTATTTTCAGCCAGGGACCTATCCGTAATTACTTTTGTCGTAGATTAGTCCCTGATCTTCAAACCTTCGCTACTTTTTGCTCGTTTGTCCAAATCCAGTGAAACCAATGCCAAAATATTTGTCTTGGTATCCTCTATCCAGATAATCAACTTGAACATGATTGTGAAAAATTAAAATTTATGTTCAAGTAGATTCGAATTTAAACTTCTTTTGATCGTAGTTTGAGTTTCATAACTCCAATTCGACTGATTCTTTTTGCAAATCGAAGCTCTTCACTTGAACTTTCAGTTTAGATCTTTTCTTTTGGGTTTTACCTTTGCATCTTATGCTTGAGTGCTTATGTATGCTATTGTTTGTTCACGATAGAGTTCCCGGAGTGCAAGGCTTGCTACTACGAATCTCTAGGGTTTTCTGATCGTCAGCAAGGCAAGTAACGCTTTGATCATATCCCTTTATTACCCAGTTTTGTGCATTAGATTCAACCCTCAAACATTGCATGAGTAGGACTTGATAGAATGTGGGTATTTGGGAAGTAGTTGATGAGGTAGGAACCTATTGTCTTATATTCAAACCTTGGATATTACTACGTTGTGCTTATACTGTTTTTCTATGCTAGTAGACGTGGTTTGGTTTGAGAGAATTCATGAAATATGTGAGATTTATTGTTAACTAAGGTTCAACTTAAGGTGGCTATTTTAATACACATCTGGGTGGATTTGTTGTGGGCACCTGGGATATACCAGTGTTGTCCAAGGAGATCTCGGGGAACCCGTGTGATCATCCTATGGTTTGCCACCCATGCTCAAAGGGATCATAATGTTATTCGTGCTGGAAACTTCTGTGTGCAGCAACAAGCCATTATGGGCTCTGGCATAGTTGAGTATGTTGTGTGACCTCTTTCAGTGGTAGACTAGCAGATGTAGGGGATGTTGGTGGTACTATCTATCCATCGTAAAGAGTTAATGTTTCTGAAAGACTGTGTCTCGGTCGTCCGTTTCTCAAACATCATGTAGTGCGAGAAATTCAACGGAGGAGACCGAGCCTTGTGGGGAAAAGTGCGCAAACCTCTGCAGAGTGTATGAACTAATCATGGTTAGTCGTGTTCCCGGTTATGGACATCTTGAGTATCTGGTACTTGAATTATTATGTTGATCTCATCACTCTACTTAATTAATTTGTCGGGATATTAACTTTTAATTTGGGATTGAATTGGGGTTACCTTCTCAATATTTACAACAAACTTTTTAGTTAAATAAAATATATTCCTTTGTTGTAGGGAAAAACTAGCTTTATGCAAATGATAACCATAGAGCCTCCACCAGCCACATATGCATGTAGTGATAGCTGTTATTATGTTCATT
Source organism: Triticum urartu (assembly GCF_056163025.1). NCBI lineage: Eukaryota > Viridiplantae > Streptophyta > Magnoliopsida > Poales > Poaceae > Triticum > Triticum urartu. The sequence goes on along the minus strand of NC_141874.1, from coordinate 351,012,921 downwards.
GCTCTATAGTGTTATCTTGCCAGCATATTCCATGTGCTGACCTACACAGGCTACAACATATCATGTTGCAGAATTTTCAGACGAGGAGTAAGGTGCGCTAGGTCATTGTCGTGCACTCTGTTTTGCCGTGGAGTTGGATGGACTCATTTATCTTTGAAGCTTCCGCAGTTATCTTATTTAGATGGCCTTCAGCCATATTATTGTAATAAGTACTCTTTTTGAGACACTTGATGTAATAAGTGTGTGACTGAACTCTCTAGTAAATCCTCGAGTACTGTGTGTGTCAGAAATACCGATCCAGGGATGACACTTAAGCACAGAGACTTGACCATCTGAGGTCTGGTCGCTACAAGATGGTATCAGAGCACACGCTGACTGTAGGACGCGACCACTAGGACAAGCCACATGATACTCTTCTCTGCTCATTTCTGACTCTTCTCCATTTCTACTCTATAGATGGTGAACCCAAGAAACAAGTTCACTCAACTGGATGATGACACCCCTTTCGGATGACACTTGAAGGAAGTCACTAGGTGCCTGAGCATCGGCATACCAAGCTTCACCGGATCCTACACCGCCACTCTACCAGAAGAGGAGCGCTGGATGATATGAGTTCATGTTCTAGGAAGGACGTTCACACCAGTTACCGAGCCTATCGAGTTTTCCTTTGATGCACCAACCTGGAGTCTAGGAAAGAGCATGGCCGCCCACATCGCCATGGGACGCATCGGCGAGGTATACAACAAGGATCTTAAGGACACAATCTACCATATATGTGGATGCCGAGATGAGCAACGGGAGCTGATCTGCACCAGGAAGGACAAATCTATTGCAGCCTACATACAGGAGTTGAACCAACACATTCGTCGTCAGGAGAACTAGATGTGCACCAACATGATGGACACGAAGAAGGTGATGACCAGGAACATGGATCTAGAAGAGGAACTCAAGTCTACGCGCAGTGGATATGAAGAAGAAATAGTAGTACTACTGGAGAAGAATGAAGGCCTGAATAAGAAGCTAGGAATATTCATGGGTGATCCCGCACCTAGAGAGGACATCCGTTCTGAAGACTACATCATACTTGATGACACCGACTTCGACCCCGACAGCGATGATGATTATGAAGATGAAGCTGGAGCAGATATCATGGAGTCATCCACCGATCAAAATTTCTAGTCGACCACCATATTATTTGTAGTATTCTCCCATGTATATATTAATAGTCCATGAGTTTTTGTAACGGTAGCTTAGATCGATTGCATGATCTTGTTTGAATTGAGTGGTGTGAAATGAATGTCTTTGTCTCATGTGCATATGGGTAGTGATCTCTCTTTAGACCTCACTCTATTCTGTTCTCCCCCCTCTAAACCTATCAGATGCCTCTGAGACGTGACCCCGGATTTGCCTTCCCATCGGAACTCACTCAGTTGATCCAACAGCAGAATGCCTTGATGCAGTTGCTAGTCCAGAACCAAGGCAACAACAACAACAGCAACAACCCACCACCACCACCATCAGTTGACAACCTAGCCCATTTTCTAAGGTTGAATCCGCCAGTGTTTTCTAGTAGCACATAGCCAATTGTTGCTGATGACTGGCTACGCAGGATTGGAAGGGGGCTGACCACCGTAGGTTGCACAGATGCTGAGAAGGTGCGCTTTGCTGGACATCAACTAGATGGACCCGCAGCCTCATGGTGGGAGAACTACACTGCCACTTTCCCCGTGGCTAATGTCACCTGGGATCAGTTTTAGCAAGCATTCCGCATTGCACATGTCTCAACCGGAGCTATGAGCATGAAGAAGCATGAGTTTCGCAACTTACGCTAGCGAAATCGTACTGTGGGACAGTACATGGATGAGTTCGGCAAGTTAGCTCGCTATGCCCCCGATGATGTGGCCACAGATGCCGCAAAGTAGGAGAAGATTATGGAGGGGCTGAATGATGAGCTGAGTATGCAGTTGATGGTGGCAACATTCGCCAACTACCAGGAATTGGTAAATAGGGCCCTCATGATTGAAGGCAAGCAGCAGCAGATTGAGAACCGCCAACGGAAGTATGGACAAGGGAAGTACAACTCTGGAGCTCAGTAGAAGCCTCATTTTACACCGAACTCGGGAGGACATACCCATCATAACCATGGAGGACACAATCACAATGGAGGGAGTTCACATAACCACAGTGGCCCAAAGAATGGAGATGGGAATGGAGGAAGCAGCAGCCAGATCCGTTCCAACCCAGCAACACCCGCCAAGGAGGATCTGAATCACGTTACCTGTTTCAAGTGCGGGAAGACTAGACATTACGCCAATGAATGCCATGACATAAAGAATGGCAATGGAAATGGAAGCTCTGGAAAGAAGCTGAATCCCTTCACCAGAGGTCAGGTGAACCACATCAACGTGGAGGAAGTTGAAGAGCAGCCTGACGCAGTGATTGGTAAGTTTTTGATTAAGTCATTTACCGCTCTCGTTCTTTTTGACACTGTTGCATCGCATTCATACATATCAAGGGGATTTGTGGACAAGTTTAAATAGCTAACATTAGCCCTTAGGTCACCCATGTTAGTAAGCTCGCCAGGAGCGGAGTATATGGCCAGCCGATGGTGTGATCGGTTACCATTAACCATTGGTAGCCATGTTTTCCCTCAGACCTAATAATTTTGGAGTCACAAGGATTGGATATAATACTAGGTGTGGATTGGTTATCGAAGTATGGAGTAAACATCGACTGTGCTAGTAAGTCGATACTACTCACCACCCCTGAGGGAAAGAGGATCAAGTATGTATCTAGGCATGCGCCAAGGAGGACTCAAGTGAATTCACTTTCGGGAGTTGTTCAGGAGGAAGTGCAAGTTGTGAAGGATTATCCTGACGTATTCCCGGAGGAACTACCAGGCATGCCACCAGATCGAGATATAGAAGTTTTCATAGAGTTGTTGCCAGGCACCGGACTAATATCGAAGAGACCGTATCGGATGCCCGCGACTGATCTGGAGGAAATTAAGAAGCAGATTAAGGAGTTATTGGAGAAAGGTTATATTCGACCGAGTTCATCACCGTGGGGAGCCCAGTGCTCTTAGTTGAGAAGAATGATGGATCTTTGAGAATGGTTGTTGATTATCGTGCATTGAATGAAGTGACGATCAAGAACAAGTACCCACTACTGATGATCAACGATTTGTTTGACCAGCTACAGGGAGCCAAGGTATTCTCCAAGATCGATCTTCGATCGGGATACCACCAACTGAAGATCTGAGAATAGGATATACCTAAGACAGCTCTTACCAGAAGGTATGGGCTATATGAGTACACGGTCATGTCTTTTGGATTGACTAACGCCCCTGCCTATTTTATGAGTATGATAAATAAGGTGTTCATGGAGTTCTTGGATAAGTTTGTTGTGGTGTTCATTGATGACATATTGGTGTACTCGAAGAATGAAGAAGAACACAAGGAACATTTGCGTTTAGTTCTCGAGAAGCTTAGGGAACATCAGCTATACGCTAAGTGCAGCAAATGTGAGTTTTGGTTGAAAGAAGTTGGATTTCTTGGACATGTTATATCAGGAGAAGGTATAGCAGTAGACCCTACCAAGGTTCAGTCGGTCACTGAGTGGTTGGCACCCACCTCAGTTGGAGAGATACACAGTTTCCTTGGACTCGCAAGATATTATAGGAGATTCATTGAGAATTTTTCTAAGATTCCGAAGCCCATGACAGAGTTATTCAAGAAGGACGGAAATGGACCGAAGAATGTGAGGCCAGTTTTCAGGAGTTGAAGAAATGTCTGGTTACAGCCCCAGTGCTAATTCTTCCTGATATACGCAAGGATTTCCATGTTTATTGCGACGCTTCTCACCTGGGACTTGGAGGTGTACTTATGCAAGATGGAAGAGTTGTTTCATATGCCTCACGACAGCTTCGACCTCATGAGTTGAATTATGCCATGCATGATTTGTAGTTAGTAGCCGTAGTGTATATGCTCAAGACCTGGAGCCATTTTCTTATTGGAAACCGTTGTGATGTTTACACGGATCATAAGAGCTTGAAATATATTTTCACGCAGAAGGAGTTGAATCTCAGGCAAAGGAGATGGTTGGATCTCATAAAGGATTATGATATGAAGTTACACTATCACCCAGGAAAGGCCAATGTTGTAGCAGAAGCTTTAAGCCGTAAGAGTTATGCAAATACTCCCGTAACCGGAGGATTACCGCAGGAGTTGGCCGACGATCTGAAGGAACTTCGTTTGGAGATAGTTCCAAGAGGTTTTGTTGCAGCTTTGGAAGTTTAGTCCATGTTATTGGGAAAGATTCGAGAAGCCCAGAAGATTGATAAGGAGATTTCTGAGATAAAGGAGAAGACGAGTAAAGGAAAAGCCAAAGGTTTTCGTGAGGATAAGCATGAAACTTTATGGTTTGAGGATCGTATTTATGTGCCTAATGACCCAGAGATCAGGAAGTTAATACTCAAGGAAGCTCATAACTCGCCATACTCGATTCACCCTGGAAACACCAAGATGTATTTGGATTTGAAGGAACGTTTCTCGTGGATAGTTATGAAGAAGGATATTGCCGAGTATGTAGCAGTATGTGATGTATGTCAGATAGTTAGGGCAGAACACCAGAAGCCAGCAGGGTTACTACAGCCTATGCCGATACCCGAATGGAAGTCGGATAAACTTGGCATGGATTTCATCACTGGATTACCCAGGACCCGATCAGGGTATGACTCCATCTGGGTAGTAGTAGATCTCTTGACCAAAGTGGCTCACTTTATCCCCGTGGAAACCACTTATACAAGTGCGAAGTTGGCCAAGATATACATGACCAGTATCATATGTCTGCATGGAGTTATGAGGACCATCGTATCAGATAGAGGAACACAGTTTACATCAAAGTTTTGGAATCAATTGCACCAGACTTTGGGTACCAGGCTAGAGTTCAGTACATCCTTTAATCCACAGATAGATGGACAGACCGAGAGAGTCAATCAGATTCTGGAGGACATGTTGAGAGCTTGTGCGCTAGACTATGGATCTAGTTGGGATGATAACTTGCCTTACGCAGAGTTCTCATACAACAACAGCTACCAGGCTAGTTTGAAGATGGCCCCCTTTTAAGCCTTGTATGGAAGGACGTGCAGGACACCATTGATGTGGGATGAAGTTGGAGACCGTCAGTTGTTCGAACCAGATTTAATCAAAGAGTCTAAAGAGAAGGTTAAGTTAGTTCGTGATAGACTGAAGGTAGCTCAGTCCAGGCAAAAGAATTATGCTGACACCAAACGCAATGAGGTAGCCTATGAAATTGGAGACGGAGCATATCTTCGTGTGTCACCACTTCGAGGAGTTAAACGATTTGGAGTCAAAGGAAAATTAGCCCCAAGATTTGTAGGACCATACCGAGTTTTGGAACGTATGGGAGAAGTGGCCTACAAGTTGGAGTTACCCGAAGGTTTGTCAGGAGTTCATGATGTGTTTCACATTTCCATGTTGAAGAAGTGCCATGCAGAGATAGCCGCTATTCCTCTGAGGGATACAATGCCCCTGGAAGCAATTCAATTGGAGAGTGACCTAACCTATGAGGATAAACTCGTCAAGATTCTCGAGTTTGCCAGCCGAGTTACACGCAGCAAGGTCATCAAATTTTGCAAAGTTCAGTGGAGCCACCATACCGCGGAGGAAGCCACCTGGGAGCGAGAAGAGGACCTACGAAAAGACCACCCATACCTATTTGCTAGCTAACCCGAATCTCGAGGGTGAGATTGATCTTAAGGGGGTAGGTTTGTAACATCCCAATTCTCAATTTGGATGTTTATCATTAGGTCATCATATGTATCCATGTTTCTTGCATTATTTTGGTTTTATTTGCACATTTTGATCCTAGTGGCCTTAAGCAACTCAAGGACCATTTGAGAGAGTAGGAGGTTTTTCATAAAATTCCATTTTTGAATTTTTCAAAATTGTTAAATTGGATCAAGGTGATTTTTATTTGGAATTATTTTTCCATTTATTTCAAAATAAATGAAATAATGAGAGAAGATAATACGACTTCTTCAAAATAAAGGAAATTATGGAAATTTAATTTTAAATAAAAATATTTATTTTATTTAAATTTTATTTGAGATTTTTATTCGGTTAAATTAGGAAAATTGCATTTTAGCCGAGAAAAATGTTCATGTTGTCCTCAATATTAGTAGAGGACCGTGAAAACTATTTTTGGGATTTTAGAATTTTTATTTATTTTATTTTTGATTTTTCCGTTCTGGCAGATATATATATATATTTTTAAAAAGTTTGGACCGAATTGGGCCAACGTCCCAGCTGGCCCACGCAGTCGCCGCGTCCCCGCGCGAGAGTCCTCCTCGCCGCTGCCGGCAGAGTCTGAGCCGGACTCTGCGACCATCGCCGCCTCGCCCTTACCCCCTCCCCAAGCCACCACCCTCCCCCCTTTAAAAGCCCAGCCAGACCACCCCTCTCCCACCTCAAGCCGCCGCCCTGCCTCCCGCAGCCGACGCCACGCCACTTGCCGACGCCTGCTGACGCTGCCACGCCGGTGTCCTGCCACCTCCCGCCGCCGAGCTGCCCGGCACCACCGCCTCTTGCCGCTGCCACCGTCGCCGGAGGAAGCCACCGCCGCCGCCCGGTTTTCCCACACCAAGCCGGTAAAAACCGAAGCAAAACCGCTGGATTTTTAGTTCGATTTATTTTCTTAGATCGGTTTTATTTTTAGGTTTTTCTAATTAGCGACCGTTCACTCGAGCTTCCCTGTTAACGAACGAATTCGTTCGTTAGTTTCTATTAGCGAACGTTCGTTCGTTAGGTTTTTCTTTTTAGTTTTATTTTTGGCTAGGGACCTATCTGTAATTACTTTTATCGCAGATTAGTCCCTGATCTTCAAACCTTCGCTACTTTTTGCTCGTTTGTCCAAATCCAGTGAAAATGCCAAAATCTTTGTCTTGGTCTCCTCTGTCCAGATAATCAACTTGAAAATGATTTTGAAAATTTAAAATTTGGTTTCAAGCATATTTGAATTTGAACTTCTTTTGATCGTAGTTTGAGTTTTGTAACTCTGATTCGATTGATTCTTTTTGCAAATCGAAGCTCTTCACTTGAAATTTCAGTTTAGATCTTTTCTTATGGGTTTTACCTTTGCATCTTATGCTTGAGTGCTTATGTATGATATTGTTTGTTCACGATAGTGTTTCCGAAGTGCGAGGCTTGCTACTACGAATCTGTAGGGTTTTCCGATCGTCAGCAAGGCAAGTAACACTTTGATCATATCCCTTTATTACCCAGTTTTATGAATTAGATTCAACCCTCAGACATTGCATGAGTAGGACTTGATAGCATGTGGGTATTTGGGAAGTAGTTGATGAGGTAGGAACGTATTGTCTTATATTCAAACTTTGGGTGTTACTATGTTGTGCTTATACTGTTTTGCTATGCTAGTATACGTGGTTTGGTTTGAGAGAATTCATGAAATATGTGAGAGTTATTGTTAACTAAGGTTCAACTTATCATGGCTATTTTAATATACATCCGGGTGGATTGGTTGTGGGCACCTGGGGAGATACCAGTGTTGTCCAAGGAGATCCCCGGGAACCCGTGTGATCATGCTATGGTTTACCATCCAGGCTCAAAGGGATCATAATGTTATTCATGCTGGAAACTTTCGTGTGCAGCCACAAGCCATTATGGCCTCTGGCATTGTTGAGTATGTTGTGCGACCTCTTTCAGTGGTAGACTAGTAGATGTAGGGGATGTAGGTGGTACTGTCTACCCATCGTAAAGATTTAATGTTTCTGAAAGACTGTGACTCTGTCATCTGTTTCTCAAACATCATGTAGTGCGAGAAATTCTATGGAGGAGATCGAGTCTTGTAGGGAAAAGTGCGCAAACCTCTGCAGAGTGTATAAACTAATCATGGTTAGCCGTGTCCCCGGTTATGGACATCTTGAGTATCTGGTACTTGAATTATTATGTTGGTCTCATCACTCTACTTAACTAATTTGTCAGGTTATTAACTTTTAATTTGGGATTGAGTTGGGGTTACCTTATCAATATTTTCAACAAACTTTGTAGTTAAATAAAATATATTCCTTTGTTGTAGGGAAAAACTAGCTTTATGCAAATGACAACCATAGAGCCTCCACCAGCCACATATGCATGTAGTGATAGCTGTTGTTCTGTTCATTGCTCTACAGTGTTATCTTGCGAGCATATTCCATGTGCTGAACTGCACAGGCTGCAACATATCATGTTGCAAAATTTTCAGACGAGGAGTAAGGTGTGCTAAGTCGTTGTCGTGCACTCAGTTTTGCCGTGGAGTTGGATGCACTCATTTATCTTCGAAGCTTCCACAGTTATCTTATTTAGATGGACTTCGGCCATATTATTGTAATAATTACTCTTTTTGAGACACTCAATTTAATAAGTGTGTGATTGAACTCTACAATAAATACTCGAGTACTGTGTGTGTCAGCAATACCGATCCAGGGATGAAACTTAAGCATAAAGACTTGACCGTCAGGTCTGGTCACTACAATCTCTCACCATAAGACCACATCCACATCCTTACTACATCCAATGGTTCAACAATAGCGGCAAAGCTAAGATAACAAGTACTATTCGTGTGCATTTTAGTATCTCTACATATGCTGATCATGTTGATTGTGATGTGGTACCCATGCAAGCATGTTCCTTATTACTTGGTAGACCATGGCAATTTGATAAAAATTCTGAACACCATGGTAGAAACAATCAGTATACTCTTGTTCATAAGGATAAACATATTACTTTGCTTCCTATGACTCCTAATTCCATTTTGATAGATGATATTAATAGAGCTAACAAAGCAAAATAGGAGAAAAATAAGAGTGAAAATCAGATTGTGGCAAAACAATTTGAGCAACAAATGAATCCTAATAATAAACCATCTAGTGTTGGTTTTGAAGTTAAATTGAAAAGTGCATGTTTACTTGCCACCAAATTTGATATTCATGAGCTAGATTTCACCAAATATGTTTGTTATGCTTTTTTGTGCAAAGAGGCATTATTTTCATTCGAGCACGTGCTTTCCTCTTTGCCTCCTGCTGTGACTAATATTTTGCAGGAGCTCGCTGACATCTTCCCACAAGATGTGCCACTGGGATTACCACCTATTCGAGGGATTGAGCATAAGATTAACTTAATTCTCGGTGCTTCGCTACCAAACTGTGCGCCATACTATACCAATCCATAGGAGACGAAGGAGATTATGCGTCAAGTACAGGAGCTGCTCGACAAAGGTTATATATGCGAATCCCTTAGTCCTTGTGCTCTTCCTATTATACTAGTGCCAAAAAAGGATGGATGATGCTATGTGTGTTGATTGTAGAGGCATTAATAATATTACTATTCATTATTGTCATCCTATTGCTAGGCTAGATGATATGCTTGATAAATTGAGTGGCTCTATAATATTATCCAAAGTTGATTTGCGTAGTGGATACCATCAAAGCATATGAAATTGGGAGATCAATGGAAAACAACATTCAAAACTAAGTTTGGATTATTAGAGTGGTTAGTCCTGCATTTTGGGTTAACTAATGCACCTAGTACTTTCATGAGATTAATGAACGAAGTTTTACGTGCTTTCATTGGATGATTTGTGGTAGTTTATATTGATGATATATTGATTTATAGCAGATCTTTGGAGGAACATTTGGAACATTTACGTGCTTTTTTATTGCTCTACGTGATGCACGTTTGTTTGGTAACATTGGGAAGTGCACCTTTTGCACCGACCGAGTATCTTTCCTTGGCTATTGTAACATCCCAAATTTCCAATTTGTAATGTTATGCATTAGATCATCATTGCATATCATATTTTATTGCATTTTGGCTTGATCCTAGCAATTCTATGCAACTCAAGGATCCACGGAGAGAGTTAGGGATTTCGTTATTTTCATATTTGAGTTTTCTCGAATTTTGAAAAGAGGATCGTTTGATTTTAATTATTTTCTCTTCGAATATTTCTTTTATGAAAAATAAAAGAGAGGGGATAAAATGACTTCCCCAAAATAAAGAAATATTGGAGATTTAATATTAAATTCAAATAAGATTTTATTCGGAGTTTTTATCGCTATTTTATTTGAATTAGGAAAAATATGCATTTTTCAAAATTGTATCAGAGGCCCAAATAAATGTTCACCTTGCCCGTTAGATTTTTAGAGGATGGGAAAATTTATTTCAGGATTTTTGGAGTTCGTTTAGTATTTCTTGTCTTTATTTTTCTGAGTGGAATTATTTTTTAAAAAAAGTCAATCGACCTAACTGGGCCGTGTCCGCCTGGGACACTAGCCCGACCGACCCTTTAAAGCCGCGAGGGCCCGAGCCGCCAGTGCCCCGCCCAAAACCCTAGCGCCGCCGCCTGAACTGCTTCGCCGCCGCTGGTTCCGCGCCGCCGCCGCCGCGTCGCCCTCGCCCCCTCGCAGCGCCGCCGCCGCCCCTCTCCGCCACCCCGCTGCAGGATCCCCTCGCTGCCGACGCCGCCAGCCCAGCCGGAGTCACTGCCGACCTCGCCGGACCTCGCCGAGGTAGCCCGCCGCCACCGCCGCCGGTTCTCGTTAAGAAACCGTTTGGTTTTTTTAAAACCCTAGTTATTTTTATTTAGATCGGTTTTATTTTTTCGGTTTAGTTATTTAGCGAATACCCATTCGTACGTTCGTTTTAACGAACGGTTTTCATCGGTTAACCGCAGACAGTGAATGTTCGTTCTTTAGCCTGTTCGTCAATTTTCTTTTTTCAGGGTTTTTCCGTGATTGTTTTCGATCGCGATTCCTGCCCTAATCTTCGTTCTACTATAACTTTTCGCTCGTTTATCGGAATCGGGCGATTCAAGCGCCTAGATCTTCATTTCGAAGCCCTCTTTATGTTTAACCAGCTTGAACAAGATTTTGCTATTGTTAAGTCTGACTTAAGTCCAGATTAGTAAACAGATCATGTTTCTTTCGTAGTTTGAGTTTTGTTGCTTCGTTTGGTTTGATTCTTTTTGGAAACCGGAGTTCTTAAGTTGAACTTTCTGGTTAGACTTCTTATTTGAGTTTTACCCATGCTTCCAGTTGAGTTCCTATTGTATGGTTGTTTGTTTGCGATAGAGTACCCGGTGTGCGAAGCGTGCTACTACGAGTCTCTAGGTTTCACGGATCATGAGCAAGGCAAGTAACACTTTGATCATACCCTTTTACTACCCAGTTTTATTTGCATTAGATCAATCCTCAAACAAGTGCATGGTTAGGATCTGATTAAATTGTGGGTTTTGGGAAGTAGATGAGGTAGTACCTATTCACCTGTTTATTTTTTTCAAACCTATGGGAGTTACTTCTACGTTGCTTATATTGCTATGCTATGCTTGTAGACGTGGATTGGGTTTGAGCGCATTCATGACAGATGTGAGTTATTAATTAATGGTTCAACTTAAGGTGGCAACTTAAATACACATCTGGGTGGATTGCTTGTGGGCACCTGGAGAATCCAGTGTTGTCCTAGGATATCCCGGAGTACCCGTGTGATCATCCTACGGCCCGCTACCTAGGCTCAAAGGGATCATAAGATTATTCATGCTAGAAACTTCCGCGTGCAGCCACAAGCCATTATGGGCTCTGCCATAGTTGAGTAAGTTGCGTGAAGCTCTCGAAGAGGTATACTAGCAGATGTAGTGGGTTGTAGGTGGTACTGTCTATCCATAGTAGAGAGTTAATGCTTCAGGAAGACTGTGTCTCGAATCTTCGACCATGGATGTATTCGAGTCTTGTGGGGAAAAGTGCGCAAACCTCTGCATAGTGTACAAACTAATCATGGTTAGCCGTGTCCCCGGTTATGGACATCTTGAGTATCTAGTTCTTGAATTATCATGTTGATCTCATCACTCTTATATAATTTGATTGGGTTTAATGATGATGCTTAATTGGGATTGAGTTGGAGGAACCTTCTCAATGTTTAACAACCACCATATAGTTAAATAAAATTTATTCCTTTGTTGTAGGGAAAAATTGGATTTATGCAAAACTGAAACCCTAGAGCTTACCACCAGTCAAATATGCATGTAGTGATAGCATCTATTCTGTTCATTACTCTATGTGTTACCTTGCCAGCATATTCCATGTGCTGACCCGTTTCGGGCTGCAACATTCATGTTGTAGACTTTTCAGACGACGAGTAAGGAGCCATAGGTCATTGTCTTTCACTCAGTGATGCCGTTGGAGTTGATGGACTCACTTTATTCTTCCAAGGCTTCGGCTGTTATTGTATTAGATGGCCTTAAGTCATATTTATTGTAATAAATTCTCTTTCAAGACATTCGATGTAATAAGTGTGTGTTTGCTACTCTGTTATAAATCCTCAAGTACTGTGTGTGTCAGCATTACCGATCTAGGGATGACACTGATGCACAGAGATCACACTGTTTGAGGTCTGGTCACTACAAGATGGTATCACAGCACACGCTGACTGTAGGACACGACCACTAAGCTAAAACCTTAGATCACTACTCTCTTCTTATTTCTGACTCCTCTCCCTTTTCTACTCTTTAGGATGGCGGATGCAAGGAAGAAGTTCACTCAACCGGATGAAGATACACCTTTTGGACGACACTTGAAGGAAGTTACTAGATACCTGAACATCGGAATACCAAGCTTCACCGGGACCTACAATGCCACTTTACCAGAAGAGGAGCGCTGGATGATTCGAGTTCAAATTCCAGGAAGGACAATCGCGCCAGTCACTGAGCCTATAGAGTTTTCCTTTGATGCCCCAACCTGGAGTCTAGGCAAGAGCATGGCAGCCCACATCACCATGTGACGTATTGGAGAAGTTTAGCACAAGGATCTCAAGGATACTACCTACCAGATTTGTGGGTGCCGGGATGAGCAATGGGAGATGATCAGCACCAGGAAGAATAGGTCCATTGCAGCTTTCATCCAGGAGTTAAATCAGCACATTCGTCGCCAGGAGAACCAGATGTGCGCAGGCATGATAGATCTGAAGAAGGCAATAACCAGGATCACAGAGCTGGAGGAAGAACTCAAGTCTACACGTGATGGATACGAGGAGGAAATGACGATACTAGTGGAGAAGAATGACGATCCGACAAGGAAGCTAGGAGTATTCATGGGAGACCTCGCACCAGGAGGAGAAGACAATGATTCCACTTGCCCGGAGAACTACATCATCATTGACGACACCGATTTGGACCTCGACAATAGCGATGATGACTTTGTTGATGAAGCTGGAGCAGATATTATGGAGTCTTTCATCGATCAAGTTTTCTAGTCGACCACCATATCAGTAGTAGTATTCCCCCATGTATATAGTATAGTCCGAGCACTTTTGTAATGATAGTTAGACCGATTGTATGCCCTTGTTTGGATTGATTGAAGTGATATGATTGTGTTTGTCTCATGTGCCTATGGGTAGTGCTTTCTCACTAGACCTCATTCTATTCTAATCTCTTCCCTCTAAACCCTCAGATGCCTTCGAGACGTGACCCCGGATTTACTTTCCCACCGGAGCTCACTCAGTTGATCCAGCAGCAGAATGCCTTGATGCAGTTGTTAGTTCAGAAACAAGGCAACAATAACAACCCACCACCACCACCTCCAGTTGAAACTTAGCCCGTTTTCTGAGGTTGCAGCCGCAGGTGTTCTCCAGTAGCACCGAGCTGATAGTTGCAGATGATTGGCTCCGCAAGATTGGAAGGGAGTTGACCACTGCAGGATGCACAGATGCTGAGAAGGTGTGTTTTGCCACGCACCAATTGGATGGACCAGCAGCCTCATGGTGGGAGAATTACACAACCACTTTTCCTATAGCCAATGTGACTTGGGAGCAGTTTCAGCAAGCTTCGTACCGCCCATGTATCAGCAGGAGCTATGGGCATGAAGAAGCGCGAGTTTCGCAACTTACGCCAAGGAGGACACACCGGTGGCCAGTATGTGGATGATTTTAGTAAGCTAGCATGTTATGCCCCAGATGATGTTGCCACAGATGCCGCGAAGCAGGAGAAGTTTCTGGAAGGACTGAATGATGAGCTGAGCATGCATTTGATGGTAGCAACTTTCAATAACTACCAGGAGTTGGTAGATAGAGCTCTCATGATTGAAGGGAAGCAGCAGCAGATTGACAACCGCAAGAGGAAGTATGGACAAGGGAAGTACAATTCTGGAGCTCAGCAGAGCCCCGTTTTACCCCGAACTCGGGAGGACCCCTTCAACATAACCATGGAGACCACAATCACAATGGAGGGATTTCGCACAACCATAGTGGCCCCAGGAATGGGAATGGTAATGGAGGAAGCAACGGCCAAAACCGTAGCAACCCGGCAACGCCCGCCAAGAAGGATATAAGTCACATTACTTGCTTCAAGTGCGGGAAGAATGGACATTATGCCACGGAATATTCTAAAGCAAAGAATGGCAATGGCAATGGAAGCTCTGGGAAGAAGCCCAATCCTTTCAACAGGGGACAAGTGAACCACGTGAACGTGGAGGAGGTTGAAGCGCAAACGGATGCAGTAATAGGTAAGTTTATGATTAAGTCATTTACTTCAATCGTTCTTTTTGATACTGGTGCATCGCATCCATACATATAAAGGGGATTTTTGGAAAAGTTTAAGCTGCCAACCCAAGCCCTTAGGACACCCATGTTAGTAACCTCGCCAGGAGCAGAGTATATGGCTAGCCTATGGTGTGATCGGTTACCATTAAGGATTGGTAGCTACGTGTTCCCCTCAGACCTAATAGTATTGGAGTCACAAGGACTGGATGTGATATTAGGCATGGATTGGTTATCAAAGTATGGAGGGAACATTGACTGCGCCAGTAAGTCGATTTTGCTTACCACCCCAGAAAGTAGAAGGATCAAGTATGTATCCCGGCATGTGCCGAATAGGACTCAAGTGAATTCCTTATCAGGAGTTGTATAGGAGGAAGTACCAGTGGTGAAGGATTTCCCGGATGTATTTCCAGAAGAGTTGCCAGGCATGCCACCGGATAGAGACATTGAGTTTTTGATCGAGCTTTTGCCAGGCACAGGGCCAATATCTAAGAGACCGTATAGGATGCCCGCTAAGGATTTAGAGGGAATTAAGAAGCAGATTAAGGAGTTACTAGATAAAGTCTATATTCGCCCAAGCTCGTCACCTTGGGGATCACCAGTGCTTCTAGTAGAGAAGAAGGATGGATCGTTGAGGATGGTTGTTGATTATCAAGGATTGAATGAAATGATGATCAAGAACAAGTACCCACTGCCGATGATAAATGATTTGTTTGACCAGCTACAAGGAGCTAAGGTGTTTTCCAAGATCGATCTGCGATCAGGGTACCACCAGCTGAAGATTCGAGAGTAGGATATACTTAAGACAGCTTTTACCACAAGGTACAGGCTATATGAGTATACCGTTATGTCATTTGGTTTGACTAACACACCTGCCTATTTTATGAACATGATGAACAAGGTGTTTATGGAGTTTTTGGATAAGTTCATCGTGGTGTTCATCGATGATATTCTGGTCTACTCGAAGAATGAAGAGGAGCATAAGGAGCATTTGCGTTTGGTACTTGGGAAGCTCTGAGAACATCAGCTATATGCCAAGTTCAGCAAGTGTGAGTTTTGGTTGAAGGAAGTTGGATTCCTCGGACATATATATCCGGAGAAGGAATAGCCGTAGACCCTACCAAGGTCATCACTGTGAAAAATTGGGAAGCACCCACGTCAGTTGGAGAGATCCGGAGTTTTCTTGGACTCGCATGATACTACAGAAGGTTCATTGAGAACTTCTCGAAGATTGCAAAGCCCATGACAGAGTTGTTGAAGAAGGACACTAAGTTTAAATGGACTGAGGAATGTGAGGCCAGTTTTCAAGAATTGAAGAAACGCTTGGTTACAGCTCCAGTGTTGATTCTCCCAGATCAACGCAAGGATTACCAGGTGTATTGCGACGCTTCTCGTCGAGGACTTGGAGCAGTGCTTATGCAGGAAGGAAGAGTTGCATCTTATGCCTCACGACAGCTTAAAACCCCATGAGTTAAATTATGCTACCCATGATTTGGAGTTAGCAGCCGTAGTGCATGCTTTGAAGACACCGAGACATTTTCTCATCGGAAACCATTGTGAGGTGTAGACGGATCACAAGAGTTTGAAGTATATCTTCACGCAGAAGGAGTTGAATCTCAGGCAAAGGAGATGGTTGGAGCTCATCAAGGATTACGATATGAAGTTGCATTATCATCCCAGAAAGGCTAACGTAGTAGCCAATGCATTGAGCCGCAAGAGTCATGCCAATACACTGATGACCGGAGAGTTACCCAAGGACTTAGCAAAGGATCTTCATGAGCTATGTTTGGAAATAGTTCCAAGGGGTTATGTAACAGCATTGGAGATTCAGTCTACGTTGATGGATAAGATCAGGGAAGCTCAGAAGACGGACAAGGAGATTGCCGAGATAAAAGAGAGGATGAGCGAAGGAAAAGCTAAGGGATTTCATGAGGACGAGCACGATACCCTATGGTTTGAGGACCGTGTATATGTGGCAAATGATCCAGAGATCAGGAAGTTGATTCTGCAAGAGGCCCATGATTCGCCGAATTTGATTCACCCAGGAAATACCAAGATGTATCTACATTTGAAGAATAGCTTCTGGTGGACTGGAATGAAGAAGGATATTGCAGAGTATGTAGCAGTTTGTGATGTATTTCAGAGAGTGAAGGCAGAATATCAGAAGCAAGCTGGATTGCTACAGCCATTGCTGATACCCAAATGGAAGTGGCATAAACTAGGCATGGATTCATCACAGGATTACCCAGGACTCGTTCAGGCTATGACTCGATATGGGTTGTAATCGATTGTTTGTTGAAGGTAGCTCATTTCATCCCAGTGAAGACCACCTACACTAGCGCTAAGTTGGCGAAGATATACATGACCAGGATCGTATGTCTACATGGAGTTCCATGGACCATTGTATCAGATAGAGGAACCCAGTTTACCTCAAAGTTTTGGAATCAGTTGCATGAGACTTTGGGAACCAGGCTAGAGTTCAGCACAGCCTTTCACCCATAGACGGATGGACAGACTGAGAGAGTCAATCAGATTCTGGAAGACATGTTGAGAGCTTGTGCGCTAGATTATGGATCTAGTTGGGACGACAACTTGCCTTATGCAGAGTTCTCTTACAATAACAACTATCAAGCCAGTTTGAAGATGGTCCCTTTCGAAGCATTGTACGGAAGGAGGTGCAGGACACCATTGTTGTGGGATGAAGTTCGAGACCGTCAGTTATTTGGACCAGATTTGATTAAAGAGTCTGAAGAGAAGGTTAAACTAATATGCGATAGACTCAAGGTAGCCTAGTCCAGGTAGAAGAGTTATGCGGATTCTAAACGCAAGGAGACAGTTTACAAAGTCGGAGACAGAGTGTATCTTCATGTATCACCACTTCGAGGAGTGAAGCGTTTTGGAGTTAAGGGAAAGTTAGCGCCACGTTTTGTGGGACCATAGAAAGTTTTGGAACGTATGGGAGAAGTTGCTTACAAGTTGGAATTGCCCGAAGGATTGTCAGGAGTTCATGATGTGTTCCACGTTTCTCAGTTGAAGAAGTGCCACACAGAGATGGCTGATATTCCTCTAAGGGATACAGTGCCACTGGAAGCGATTCAGTTGGATACCTATTTGACCTACGAGGAGAAACCAGTCAAGATTCTTGAGTTTGCCAGCCGAGTCACACGCAGTAAGGTTATCAAGTTCTGCAAAGTTCAGTGGACCCACCATACCAAGGATGAAGCCACCTGGGAACGAGAGGAAGACCTACGGAAAGATCACCCTCACCTATTTTCTAGCCAACCCGAATCTCGAGGGCGAGATTCATCTTAAGGGGGGTAGGTTTGTAACATCCCAAATTTCTAATTTGGAATTTTATACATTAGATCATCCTTGCATATCATATTTTATTGCATTTTGGCTTGATCCTAGAAATTCT
Source organism: Triticum urartu (assembly GCF_056163025.1). Classification (NCBI taxonomy): domain Eukaryota; kingdom Viridiplantae; phylum Streptophyta; class Magnoliopsida; order Poales; family Poaceae; genus Triticum; species Triticum urartu. Next base: position 350,994,903 of record NC_141874.1, on the reverse strand, counting down.
ACGCAACTCAAGGACCCACGGAGAGAGTTGGGGATTTTGTTATTTTCATATTTGAGTTCTCTCGAATTTTGAAAAGAGGATTGTTTGATTTTAATTATTTTCTCTTCGAATTTTGACAAGAGTCGCCGCCGACCTCGCCGGACCTCGCTGAGGTAGCCCGCCGCCGCCGCCGCCGGTTCTCGTTCAGAAAACATTCGGCTTTTTTTGAAAACCCTAGTTTTTTTATTTAGATCGGTTTTATTTTTTTGGTTTAGTTATTTAGCAAACGCCCGTTCATACGTCTGTTTTAAAAAACGGTTTTCATCGGTTAACCACAGATAGCGAATGTTTGTTCGTTAGCCTGTTCGTCAGTTTTCTTTTTCTAGGGTTTTTCTGCGATTATTTCCGATCGTGATTCCTGCCCTAATCTTCTTTCTAGTATAACTTTTCGCTCGTTTATCGGAATCAGGCGATTCAAGCGCCTAGATCTTCGTTTCGAAGCCCTCTTTCTGTTTAACCAACTTGAACAAGATTTTGCTACTGTCAAATTTGACTTAAGTGCAGATTAGTAAACGGATCTTGTTTCTTTCGTAGTTTGAGTTTCGTTTCTTCGTTTGGTTTGATTCTTTTTGCAAACCGGAGTTCTTAGGTTGAACTTTCTGGTTAGACTTCTTATTTGAGTTTTACCCATGCTTCTAGTTGAGTTCTTATTGTATGGTTGTTTGTTTGCGATAGAGTACCCGGAGTGCGAAGCGTGCTACTACGAGTCTCTATGTTTCATGGATCATGAGCAAGGCAAGTAACACTTTGATCATACCCTTTTACTACCCAGTTTTATTTGCATTAGATCAATCCTCAAACAATTGCATGGTTAGGATCTGATTAAATTGTGGGTTTTGGGAAGTAGATGAGATAGTACCTATTCACCTGTTTATTTTTTTCAAACCTATGGGAGTTACTTCTATGTTGCTTATATTGCTATGCTATGCTCGTAGACGTGGATTGGGTTTGTGTGAATTCATGACAGATGTGAGTTATTAATTAATGGTTCAACTTAAGGTGGCAACTTAAATACACATCTGGGTGGATTGCTTGTGGGCACCTGGAGAATCCAGTGCTGTCCTAGGATATCCCGGAGGACCCGTGTGATCATCCTACAGCCTGCCACCCAGGCTCAAAGGGATCATAAGATTATTCATGCTAGAAACTTCCGTGTGCAGCCACAAGCCATTATGTCCCGAATCTCCGACCATGGATGTATTCGAGTCTTGTGGGAAAAGTGCGCAAACCTCTGCATAGTGTACAAACTAATCATGGTTAGCCATGTCCCCGGTTATGGACATCTTGAGTATCTGGTTCTTGGATTATCATGTTGATCTCATCACACTTAATATAATTTGATTGGGTTTAATGATGATGCTTAATTGGGATTGAGTTGGAGGAACCTTCTCAATGTTTAACAACCACCATGATTGTTGTAGGGAAAAAATGGCTTTATGCCAAACTGAAACCCTAGAGATTACCACGAGCCAAATATGCATGTAGTGATAGCATTTATTATGTTCATTACTCTATGTGTTACCTTGCCAGCATATTCCATTTGCTGACCCATTTCGGGCTGCAACGTTCATGTTGTAGACTTTTCAAACGACGAGTAAGGAGCCATAGGTCATTGTCTTTCACTCAGTGATGCCGTTGGAGTTGATGGACTCACTTTATTCTTCCAAGCCTTCCGCTATTATCATATTAGATGGCCTTAAGCCATATTTATTGTAATAAGTTCTCTTTTGAGACATTCGATGTAATAAGTGTGTGATTGCTACTCTGTTATAGATCCTCAAGTACTGTGTGTGTCAGCATTACCGATCCAGAGATGACACTGATGCACAGAGATCAGACTGTTTGAGGTCTGGTCGCTACAGCTATGTTGTTACTCCATAGGGAATTGAAGTAGATAAAGCCAAGATTGAAGCAATTGAGAGCTGGCCGCAGCCCAAAACGGTCACACAATTGAGGAGTTTCCTTGGCCTTGCTGGTTTCTATAGGCGTTTTGTGAGAGATTTCAGCACCATTTCTGCACCTCTCAATGAGCTTACAAATAAGGATGTGCCTTTTGTTTGTGGTATCGCACAGGAAGAAGCCTTCACGATATTGAAAGATAAGTTGACACATGCTCCTCTACTCCAACTTCCTGATTCTAATAAGACTTTTGATCTTGAATGTGATGCTAGTGGAATTGGAGTATGAGGTGTGTTATTACAAAATGGTAAACCTGTTTCATACTTTTCTGGAAAATTGAGTGGGCCTAGTCTGAATTACTCTACTTATGATAAGTAATTATATGCTCTTGTTTGGACTTTGGAAACATGGCAACATTATTGATGGCCGAAAGAATTTTTTATTCATTCTGATCATGAATCTTTGGAACATATTAAAAGTCAAGAAAAACTAAACTGTAGAAATGCTAAATGGGTTGAATTCATTAAGACTTTCACTTATGTCATTAAACACAAGAAGGGTAAAGAAAATGTTATTGATGATGCATTGTTGTCGTGATACTATGCTTTCACAACTTGACTTTAAATTATTTGGTTTGGAGACCATCAAAGATCAATATGTGCATGACCCTGAATTTAAAGATGTATTGCAAAATTGTAAATAAGGGATTTGTGTTCCATGCTAACAAACTATGCATTCCAGCTAGCTCATTTCATCTTTTGTTGTTGCAGGAGGGGCATGGATGGGGATTAATGGGACACTTTGGCATGAAGAAGACAGAGGATGTACTTGCTACACATATGTTTTGGCTAAAGATGAGACGGGATGTTGAGCGCTTTGTTGCTCGTTGATATGTATGCCTCGTATCTACTTTTCCAAACTCTTTTACCCTTGTTTTGGAATCTAATTTGAATGATTTGAATAGAACTAACCCGGACTAGAGCTATTTTCAGTAGAATTGCCATGGTGTTATTTTTGTGGAGAAATAAAAGTTCTCGGATTGAACTGAAAATTTACGGAGAATATTTTTGGAATATGTGAAAAATATTGGCGCAAGAATCAACCACAGGGGGCCCAGCCAGAGGCCATAAGCCCTGGGGGCGCGCCTGCAGCTTGTGTGCCCGCTGGAGCTCCTCCGACCCTAATTCCAACTCTATAAGTACCTATTCATGGAGAAAAAATGAGGGAGAACTATTTACCGTGTTTTACGATACAGAGCCGCCGCCACCTCCTGTTCTTCATCGGGGGGCTGATCTGGAGTCCGTTCCGGGCTTCGGAGAGGGGGATTCATCACCATCATCATCACCAACCTTCCTCCATCACCAATTTCATGATGCTCACCGCCGTGCGTGAGTAATTCCATCGTAGGCTTGTTGGACGGTGATGCGTTGGATGGGATTTATCATGTAATCGAGTTAGTTTTGTTTGGGTTTGATCCCTAGTATCCACTATATTCTGAGATTGATGTTGCTATGACTTTGCTATGCTTAATGCTTGTCACTAGGGCCCGAGTGCCATGATTTTAGATCTGAACCTATTATGTTTTTTTTGAATATATGTGAGTTCTTGATCCTATCTTACAAGTTGTAGACACCTATTACGAGTTATGATCCGCATACCCCAAGGTGACAATAATTGGGATTCTTTTCGGTGATTACCATAGTTTGAGGAGTTCATGTATTCACTAAGTGCTAATGCTTCGGTCCGATTCTCTATTAAAAGGAGACATTAATATCCCTTAGTTTCCATTAGGACCCCGCTGCCACGCGAAGGTAGGACAAAAGATGTCATGCAAGTTCTTTTCCATAAGCATGTATGACTATATACGAAATACATGCCTACATTATATTGATGAATTGGAGCTAGTTCTGTGTCACCCTAGATTATAACTACTACATGATGAATATCATCCGACACAATTATCATTGCCGGTCCATTGCCTACGAGCTTTGCACATATTGATCTTTGCTAAGTAATTTCGTTGCTACTACTGTTACAATCACTATAAAACTGCTAATCTTACCTTTACTTCCATATTACTTTGATACTAAACACTTTGCTGCAGATATTAAGTCTTTGTCGGTGTACAAAAGTAGGGGTCCTTTTTGTACCCCTTTACTTGTGCGCAGGCAGTCGCAGCCATACGCCTGCGGCTGTGCTTGGCGGGACGGAAGAGGAAGCAAAAACCAAAGACTACCAAAGCCATGCTCGAGGCCAGAGGCATGAAGAGCAGAGGGCGAGGTGAAACTCCCCCGGCAAGACCCTTGCCGAGGTGGCCTTCATGGCCCCGACAAGAGCCTTGCCGGGGCGACTTACCCAACACCAACAAGGCCGCCACCCTTGAGTCTAAGAGTCCCGATGCCATCAACCACATCAGAACCAAGGCTCGGGAGGCGCCTCCATGGTGGCATGCTGATCTTTGTGAAGACAAAGGGCCTACGAGGCCTACATAGGAACCATGAAACAAGACAACAGCAAGGCTCCTTGCCGAGGATGCCCACGAGGCCCCGGCAAAGCTCCTGCCAAAGATACCCACGAGGCCCTAGCAAGACACTTGCCGAGGGCGCCCACAAGGCCCCGGCAAGACCCTTGCCGGGAAGATCAGCAAGACCGCGGCAGGGCCTTGCCGCCCCGTCGCCACCAGAGCTCAGCGGCCGACCCACCAACTAAGCAGGTACCCACGTGGCAGTACATGGCTCCTAAGCCAACTAGTCAAGAACCAACATGGTGGCATGCAGATCTTCGTGAAGACCCTGCCACCACGCCAGCTCAGCAGCCTGCCATCCTACATGGCGCTACATGCCTCATTGGCCTGGACGTGTGTGGGAGCAAGGCGAAGTGGCGACGGGCTTCGTTACCATCCTCGATAAAGCAAGAGGACACCTAAGTAGCACATTTAATGCGTTTTGTCCCGTGATGTCAGGCGATAAACTCGACTACTGTACAACTTTCCACCTCCCGTGTGCCACTGTGGCAGCCCCTTTAACTATAAAAGGAGGCCCGTGCCGTACTGTGAGAGGATTTAGACTTTTTTGACCCTGCACGCTTTATAGCTAGTCTAAGAACACCAGATAAACACAAACCAACAGGAGTAGGGTATTATGCACGATTTGTGGCCCGAACCTGGATAAACTCCCCCCCCCCCCCCCCGTGTTGATCTTCTAAACCTGCTCTTTTTACAGCCCCGCGCCCCAGCAACCGTAGTAGGGATTCCCTGTGATCCCATAGGTGTCGTTCCTAAACCCCGACATCTTAGGCGTGCCAGGTAGGTGGTGCAAGCTGTGAAAATCCGGTTTGGAAGTTAGCGCATCGACTTCATCATCACCATGGCTCCCAAGAAAAAGGGGATCACATCAATTGAGTCGTGTGCAGCCGGCCCGTCCGCGCCAGCGCGAGCCGGTGATCGGGTGGCCACGGATGGTGCCAAAGACTTGGCCCGCGAGCATCCATGACATTCTGGCAATCGGAGCCAGGCAAGCAGCATCGTTCGGATCCGAGACGACGAGCCGCACACCGCTGGGTCCGGGGGCGGGGCCGTGCTGCCCATGGGCGGCGCGGCAACATCTACGGTGCCCTAGCTAACACCCGCGCCATGGCCTTCCCAGGTCACGTGCGATGAGAAACACCGTGACGTCGGAGCTCCCGGGCATCGCCGCGGGAAGAGCCCTGTGCGCCACTCTCAGGGCGCACCAGGCCGGCGTACGCGCCCGGATGCCGGCGAAAGCGGCATGCGACCGCGAGACCGTGACAGAGCTCCTTCTAAGTTTGTTAGAAGTCGTAGCGCGTCGCGGTCCACACGACTTTCGCCACCGCCCACGCCAGCAGAAGCGTTGGCGCGCGTGCAACTACTCCTCGACTTCCCCCCTGTTGCGGAGAAGCTCGACGAGTGGAGGGCCACCATCCGAAGCCTCATCAGCTTCGCCAATAAAGACGAGCTGCTCCCAGCGGGACCCTCGTGCTAGCATTCTGTCGAGACAGTGCATGTCGGCGGTGGGAGGACCGGAGACGCTGCGATCATGGTGCACTCTCCTCCCCCATGGCCGCGACAGCAGCCACCGGCTCATCGGGCCGACGCCTGTGACAACGTTTCCACAGCGTCGTCCGACCCGCGAACCCGTTGTGACCAACGTCGATTTCTTTGAGAGCAAGCTCGGGAAGACGCTCGGACTACCATCGAGCAATGGAGGGAGGCGTTCCATCGGTCAGATCGGCGTGCATGGCCTGCTATGGACCACCCAGTGTCGGGGGCTGTGGTAGTTCTAGTGGCCCTCCCACCGCACGTTCAAGCCTGATGTTGGGGAAAAGTACAACGGCAAGACTCACCCGTCGGAGTTCCTCAGCATCTACACCATTGCGATGCAAGCCGCCGGGGCTCGCGACGACAAGGTGCTCGCCAACTACTTTCCATTGGCGCTTAAGCCCAACGTCATGCCGTGGTTGATGCACCTGCCAGTGGATTCCATCTCTTCCTGGTCGGATCTATGCCACAAGTTTGTTGGCGCCTTTATCGGAGGCCACCAAGCTCCTGGCCAGGAAAGTGACTTGCATGTCATCCCCCAGAAGGATGGCGAGTCCCTGTGTAAGTACATACAAAGATTCAGCCGTGTGCAGTACACCATCCCAGATCTCCATCCCGCCGTTGTCATCAGTGCATTCCATCATAATGTACGCAACCGTAAGATGCGTGAAGAGCTGGCAATGAGCAAGGTCAAGGATGTAGCCGAACTTTATGTTCTGGCAGATCGATGTGCTCGGGCTGAAGAAGGAAGGAAGTACCCCGGCGAGGACGCCGGTGCGGAAAGCAACTCCATGGACGAAGACGCCGCCGCCACGACGAAGAAGGGTCGGCGCCGCAACAGGAAGCGTAAGGGCAAGACTGTGCTTGCCGTTGAGGGATCCGGCGACCCCGGTGCCTCCAAGATGGCCAAGGCTGACGACCCCGGCAAGGACGTTGCCGGGTGTGCCGCCTGCCGAGCCTTGGCAGCCACCGACAAGCCAGGAGGCTCTGACAAGCAGTACTGCAAGATCCACCGCACCAAGGGCCATGACCTCCAGAACTGTTGACAGGTTGAGCTGCATGCAGAAAAGCAGAAGGCTAAATATGAAAGGCGGGACAAGGAGAAGGGTCAGGATGGTGCTGAGGGGTCCGACAATAAGTGTGGTGGCCAAGGAGGTCACCGTGGCAAAGATAATCAACAAGAGAGGCCCGCTCGGGGCCGCGATAAGAAGGGGGAAGATGATGATCACGACGAGGACGACAAGTCCGGCGAGCACGAGTTCTAGAAAGATACAGAGGCCATGTGCGTCGACGGTGGCGCCTCGTTGCACACCTCTCATCACCAACTAAAATAGTGGGCACGAGAGATCACTGCGGCGGAGCCGTCGTTCGATGCCCAGAAGCCACTAAAGTGGTCCCGCACGCCCATCATTTTTGACACCGAGGATCACCCTCATCGCACAACTGCGGTCGGGTGTTTGCCGTTGTTGGTTTCACCAACAATACGCACCTCAAGGTGACAAAAGTGTTGGTTGATGGTGGGGCCAGTTTGAACTTTATCTCGCCCGCTGTGATCAAGAGGCTGCAGATTCTTGATGGAGATCTCGAGGAGACGGGCATGGTTCAAGGGGTCAACCCAGGAAGGAGCTAGCCAAAAGGAAAAATCACGCTGCCCGTTACGTTTGGGGGCAAGCTGAACTATAGGACGGAGAAGATCGTTCTCGATGTCGCCGAGATCCCCTTGCCATACAATGGGATTCTTGGCCGCCCAGCGCTGGCCAAGTTCATCGCGGCGTCACACTACGCCTACAACACACTAAAGATGTCGGGGCCGCTGACCATCATCACCGTCCCCTTTGACAAGAAAGACGCGCTCATCCGTACCGACCAACTCTACCGAGAGGCGGTTGCAGCAACTGCCGCCAAGGCACTTGCTCCTGCCGCTCAAGCCCCGAGAAGGAAGAAGGCCGGTAGGACCTCTACCGGCAAGACCCCTTCCGGCAAGACCTCTTTCGGCAAGACCTCTTGCACCCACTCCGGCAAGCACGCCTCTTCGGAGTGCTGCGCTCCCGTTGAGGACGTGCCAGAGAGATCCACCGACAAGAGCAAGAAGTCCAAGGCCGCACCACTAGAAACCAAGAAGGTGTCCGTCAAGGAGGATGGCACAGGCGGGGCTTTCACTATAAGCTCCACCCTCGACAGCAAATAGGAAAGCGTGCTCGTCGCCTTCCTGCAGGCGAATGTTGATGTGTTTTGCATGGCAAGCATCCGACATCCCTGGCGTTCCCAGGGAGGTGATTGAGCACTATCTTGTTGTCTGTCCTCATGCGCGGCCCGTCAAGCAGAAGGTCAGGAAACAATCTTTGGAGCAACAAGAGTTCATCATCGAGGAGATCAGGAAGTTGGAGGCGGCATGCCTAGTTAGAGCAGTGCTCCACCCAACATGGTTGGCCAATCCGGTGGTGGTGCGTAAGGCAAATGGGAAATGGAGGCTGTGTATTGACTACACAGATGTCAATAAAGCCTGTCCAAAGGATCCTTTCCCTCTGCCACGCATCGACCAGATTGTGGACTCCACTGCCAAGTGTGACCTGCTGTAATTCCTCGACGCTTATTCAGGATACCACCAGATCTTCATGATGAAGGAAGACGAAGAAAAAACCGCATTCATCACCCCATGTGGTACATACTGTTTTGTACGAATGCCTTTCGGGTTGAAGAGCGGTAATTCAACGTTTGCCCGAGCAGTCCAGATTGGTTTTGAGCCCCAGCTACATAGAAACATGGAAGCTTATATGGACGACATAGTGGTGAAAACCAAGGGCAGGGCCACGCTCGTGCAAGATTTAGAAGATACATTTGCAAAATTGCGCAAGATCAACCTCAAGCTGAACCCTGAGAAGTGTGTCTTCCATGTTCCGTCCGGCAAGCTTCTTGGGTTCTTCGTGTCACAGCGTGGGATCGAAGCAAATCCCCAAAAAATCAAGGCGATCAAGCAGACTGAAGCGCCAAGATGGGTCAAGGACGTCCGAAGGCTCGCTGGCTGCGTTGCTGCCCTAAGTAGGTTCATCTCCAAATCTTTTGAGCGCGCCCTCCCCTTTTTGAAAGTTTTGAAAAAGGAGGGTCCAATGAAATGGACTTTGGAGGTAGAGGCAGCGCTGCAAGATCTGAAGAGGTACCTCTCTTTCACGCCAACACTCGTTGCACCTAAGCCACAAGAGTCGTTGCTGCTGTATCTAGCGGCAACGAATCAAGTGGTCAGTGCTGCGCTGGTGGCGCAGAGGGAACTCGAGGAAGAAGCAACAGTAGCAGCAAAGCCGTCACATGGCGGGCCGAGGCCCTCCCCGGTAGAGCCTGATGCCGGCAAGGCGAAACCCCTGGCAAGGTCCGATCCCAGCAAGGCAAAGTCTGAGCAGATGGGCAAAGTGGGATAGAAGAATAAAGGTGGTGCGGCACCCCGTTTATTTTGCCAGTTCCCTCTTGCAGGGGGCTAGGTCAAGATATTTTGGTATACAAAAGCTACTTTTTGGCCTGCTCATGGCCTCAAGAAAGCTGCGTCACTATTTCCAAGCACATGAGATCACCGTCATCACCCGCCTCCCTTTGCAATGGATTTTGCACAACCCAGATGCAACAGGGAGGATTGTGGAATGGGCATTAGAGCTGTCGAGCTTTGGACTCAAGTTTGAAAGTACTTCAACGATCAAATGCCGAGCCATGGCAGAATTCATAGCGGAATGGACCGCAACGCCTGATGAAGAGGTTCAAGAAACCACCCTTCCCGGCAAGGAGACCTGCCGCGATTGGGTTATGTACTTTGATGGTGCTTTCTCACTGCAAGGTGCTGGTCCGGCGTGCTACTCGTCGCGCCCACCGGAGAGCACCTCAAGCATGTAGTCCAGATGCACTTTCCCGGGGAAAAATCAACGAACAACACGGCGGAGTATGATGGATTGCTTGCCGGTCTCAGGATCGCGGCAGACCTCGGAATCAAGAAACTCATCATCAGAGGTGATTCGCAGCTTGTCATTAAGAAAGTTAACAAGGATTACCAGAACCTGTTGATGGAAGCCTACGTGAAGGAAGTGAGGAAGTTGGAAGACCATTTTGACGGCCTACAGGCAGAGCATGTTCCCGAGGGGAGAACAATATTGTCGACGACCTGTCGAAACGTGCTTCCCTCAAGTTGCCTGTGGAACCAGGTACCTTTGTACTTCAATTATTTCAGCCATCCGTTGAGCCATCAGCAGGGCAGAACAAGTGAAGGAAGACAAGCCTCAGCAAGTACCTTCCCACCGAGCTCCTAGGAGCCGTCGGCAAGGAGGTTGCCGGGTACCCCAAGCTTGCCATGGGGCAACCACCTCTGGCAGGGCCTCAAGCCCTGACCGTAGAGACGGCTGCCCCTACGGCCAAAGATAAGCCTTTAGTCCTCGCCGTCGAGCCCCAGGCTCCGGCATGGGCGCAACACACTGTCCGTTTCCTCCAAACAAGGGAACTCCCTGAGGAATAGGAAGAAGCAGAAAGAGTAGCCGTTGGTCCAACATGTATGAGTTTGTGGATAATACCCTGTACAGAAGGAGGCCAAACGGCATGAAGCTGAAGTGCATTCCTCAAGAGGACGGACTGGAGCTGTTGGCAGAGATACATGGAGGCGTATGTGACTCCCACATAGGGTCGAGAGCCCTTGCCAGCAAGGCATTCCAGCAATGTTTCTATTGGCCCACAGCCCTCCAGGATGCAGCTACACTGGTAACCAAGTGTGAAGCGTGCCAGTTCCATTCAAAGAAGCTTCATCAACCAGCTCAAGCCCTTCAAACAATCCCTCTCTCCTGGCCATTTTTGGTCTGCGGGCTTGACATACTGGGCCCCTTCCCCCACGCTGTCGGGGGCTTTGAGTACTTGTACGTTGCAATCGACAAGTTCACAAAGTGGCCCGAAGTGGAAGCAGTGAGGAAGGTGACAACACAGTCAGCCGTCAAGTTCTTTAAGGGGCTAGATTGTCGTTTTGGTGTGCCAAACAGGGTCATGACCGACAACGGCACACAGTTCACAAGCCACACCTTCACGCAGTACATCCAGGACCTCGGCAGCAAGGTCTGTTTCGCTTCAGTGGCGCACCCACAGAGCAACGGCCGGGCGGAGAGGGCAAATGCTGAAGTTCTGCCAGGCCTGAGAACAAATACTTTTGACAGGCTGCACAAGTGTGGAAAGCGCTGGATTGATGAGTTGCTAGCGGTTCTTTGGTCAATCTGAACGACGCCAAATCAAGCCACCAACCAAACACCCTTTGCCCTGGCATATGGGGTAGAAGCAGTTCTCCCCATGGAACTCACATACGGGTCACGTCAAGTGCTCGCTTATGATGAGCTCGAGCAAGAGCAGTAGCGGCAAGATGACACGACGCTCCTTGAGGAAGATCATCTTCGGGCGGTTGTGCGAGCTACACACTACCAGCAAGCCTTGCGCCTCTACCATAGCCGCAACGTTCATGCCCAAAGTTTTGAGGAAGGCGACCTTGTTCTTCGGCGCGTTCAGTCGGCCAAGAATTCCATCAAGTTGACGCCAAGTGGGAAGGCCGTTATCGGGTAATGTGAGTCACCAGGCCTCACGCAGTCCGCTTGGAGACCGAAGATGGTATTCCATTGAGCAACTCCTGGAACATCGAACACTTCGTAAGTTTTACCCATGAGGCGCGGTTGCCGGGCCTCCCGGCAAACCACCTTTTGTACAAGCCTTGCCGGCAAGGCATGTAACCCTTTGTACAGAGCCAGGCGCAGACCCTGAGCATAAATAAATGAAGAGCTGGTGAACTAAGTTTTAGCATGCATGCTAGGTTGAGTCTCTCTCTTTGTTAGGGTTGATAGTGCTCAGCGGCAACTAACCCCTAGCATAGAGGTCGAGTGTGTGTGTTTCTGTCCTTTCCAGTCCTTTCTTTGGTTTGCAGGCTGCACAGGCGTTTCTACGAAACCATTTAAGAGCAGGGAGACGGACCGACATCCTCGAGCCCGGCAAGCCATTGCCGGGGGCTGCAGATTCAAGTATCCGACCACGGCAATCCAAGGTTGCCGGGGGCTGCAGATCCGGATAAGTCTTTTATCTCCTGTTATGCATTTCCATATGGGACTTGGATGTATGAGACATCGTTTGTTCCCAGGCCACCGTGCTCCCCCTTTCCTATGCCCAAGAACTCTTCTTTGGGCCAGAACTTGGTTGTAGTTGTCGTGACAAGGAAACAAACGAATGGCCTAATCCTACTTCGCCATGCCTCCGCCAAGAGCATGAGTATGGTCGAGCTATGAAGTGGGAGGACGGCAAGGTCTGCTACTGGGCAACAGTGCTTATCTTAAGATAACAAGGACTCGTTCCTTGGTGTGAGCCTTTCTCATGCACAAAAGAACCCGGCAAGCCCCCTTTTTCATTAATACGTTGCAAACAAGTACAACTCATACAGAATGTAAACACGAGCAAGGGGATTACAAGGTTTAAATCTGACAAATGCCCGCAGGCTTAAAAAAGGATAAGATGCCCGTAATCCCTTTTTCTTGTCCCTCTACCAAGGAAGCGGACCAAGATAGTAGGACAGAAAAAGGAGTGCCTAGGTGAGGTATGAGCAGCAGAAGACACCAAGAGAACATCCCGGCCGTCGCCCAGAAGAAGGCCGGTGATGACGGTGCCGGAAGAAGAGCCGAAAGACGAGGCATCGGGCCGACAATACAAGATAAAGGCGTCGATGCCATCGTACTCTGACTTGACGGCCCGCCACCCGCCTTCTTCGTCTTCCCCATCCCTCCAACGCCAGCCGCCCAAGGCAACGACCCCGAGAAGTTCAAGGAGCTGGCGATGCAGATGATGGTGCTATCGACGTCGCCCAGGAAAGGTGTGTCCGACGCCTAGTCAGACCCGTCACCCTCCCGCTTGCTACCCTCGTTGTCGTTGTCGCTGTCCTCCTCGTTGCTGTCGCCCGAGGAGGAGCTTTCGTCATCGGTCGAGCTCTCTGCACAACACCCTAGCCTGTGTCCCGAGCGCCCGAAGACCTTGATGGAGAGCAGGTCACTCTTTGCTAGCTTGAAGTAGACGACGTGCCCATCCATCAAGCAATGGGCATGCGTAGGTTTTCCAGCCCCGACAAAGGAGCATCACATGAGGGGCGGGGAACCTTGTGTTCACCCACATGTCGCCATGCAAACACCCCTCCATGTGAAGCCTTAACCTTGGTGGCTTGTCGATCTCCAACACTCTCGCAAATGCCTCGGGAAGGCGAAGGCGGCTGCGCGGCAGCTCGCGCAACTGCAGGATAAACTCCAACGCCGTGTCCCCGACATGGCCGCTTGACGAAGCAGGAGGAGATGGTGGAGGAGATGGCGACGACGCGGGTGTCCCCCTTCCACGCCCACCTCCGCCGCGACCGCCTCACCGACCGCGACCCCGGCCGGCACCTCTGCCTCAAGCATGGCCTTCACCCTGGGCATCTGACTCTTCCTTGACCGCCGCAGCTCTCTGGCGGGAGGAAGACCTGATCGCTTCCGCGGGAGAACGGCCATGACCACGTCTTCTTGCCATGGCGGTGGATGGATATTTGGGATGAAGGGGAGAAGCGATGAGATGCTCCTCCTCCTCATGAGTCCCCTTTTTATAGTTGAGTGGGGAAGGCTAAAAGACTGGCTCTACGCCTCTGAAGAGACCGTTCTGGTCCGGCTCATTACATTGGCAACATGCAAGGCCATCGACCGCCCTCCCCGCCCAATCAAAGGCGCTTAAAAATTGGCCACCGCGTGCCTTCCCATATCCTGTGCGTCTGTCACCTACCCCACGCCGTGCATGCGGCGTACGTGGCACAAGGGGCGTGCGTAGTGGGAAACGTGGAACGACGGTTCCAAGGCAGAGAGAGTAAATGAGAAGCGGCCCTGCAGTTTTAAAACGGAGACGCAAGCCGCCTCTTTATGATTCATCGCGGGATGACGCGAGCATGCTGCGGTCATTCCACGCACGACCCCCACGTCACGCATTCAATGCGGGTTGTGGGGAAGCGCAACTGGCGAGGGAATTACTATGGTAAAACTCCACCGCCCGCACGCCCGCGCACCGTTCTGGTCCTGGCCCAATAACGCTCCATGCTTATATATGGCCCAAGCCTGGGGGCTCCTGTCGGTGTACAAGAGTAGGGGTCGTTTTTGTACCCCTTTACTTGTGCGCGGGCAGTCGCGGCCACACGCCTGTGGCCGCGCTTGGCGGGACGGAAGAGGAAGCAAAGACCCAAGACTACCAAAGCCATTCTCGAGGCCGGAGGCATGAAGAGCAGAGGGGCGAGGTGAAACTCCCCCGGCAAGACCCTTGCCGAGGTGGCCTTCACGGCCCCAGCCAGCGCCTTGCCGGGGCGACTTGCCCAACACCAACAAGGCCGACACCCTTGAGTCTAAGAGTCTCGACGCCATCAACCACATAAGAACCAAGGCTCGGGAGGCACCTCCATGGTGGCAGGCGGATCTTTGTGAAGACAAAGGGCCTGTGAGGCCTAGACAGGAACCAGGAAACAAGACAATAGAAAGGCTCCTTGCCGAGGATGCCCACGAGGCCCCGGTATGACTCTTGCCGAGGGCACCCACAAAGCCCAGGCAAGACCCTTGTCGGGAAGATCAGGAAGACCGCGACAAGGCCTTGCTGCCCCGTCGCCACCTCAGCTCAGCGACCGACCCACCAACTAAGCAGGTACCCACGTGGCAGTACATGGATCCTAAGCCAACTAGTCAAGGACCTACGTGGTGGTATGCAGATTTTCGTGAAGACCCTGCCACCACGCTAGCTCAGCAGCCTGCCAGCCTACATGGCGTTACATGCCTCATTGGCCTGGACTCGTGTCGGAGAAAGGCGAAGCGGCGACGGACGGGACGGGCTTCGTTACTGTCCTCGATAAAGCAAGAGGACACCTAAGTAGCGCATTTAATGCATTTTGTCCCATGATGTCAGGCGATAAACTCGACTACTGTAAAACTTTCCACCTCCTGTGTGCCACTGTGGCAGCCCCTTTGACTATAAAAGGAGGCCCATGGCGTAATGTGAGAGGATTCGCACTTTTGGACCCTACACACTTTGTAGCTAGTCCATGAACACCAGATAAACACAAACCAGCAGGAGTAGGGTATTAGGCATGATTTGCAGCCTGAACCTAGATAAACACCCCCCCCCCCCGCGTTGATCTTCTAAACCCGCTCTTTTTACAGCCCTGCGTCCCAGCAACCACAGTAGGGATTCCATGTGATCCCAAAGGTGTCGTTCCTGAACCCTGACAATCTTTCAGGTGTGGTTCAATTGACAACTCAGCTGCTAATACTCGTGAATATTCTTTGGCCCCCCTTGTGTCGAATCGATAAATTTGGGTTGAATACTCTACCCTCTAAAACTGTTGCGATCCCTATACTTGTAGGTTATCAAGACCTTTTTCTAGCGCCGTTGCCGGGTAGCATAGCTCTATTCTCTGAGTCACTTGGGATTTATATCTGTTGACCACTATCAGGAATCTGAAAGATACCAGATGATGAAGCTATGCACCTAGGGTAGGGTCATAGGCCTGACCTAGACGCCCTCCCCAAGGACATCACCCTAAAGCCAGAAGCATTCAAAGGGTACCACCATCCACTCGACCAGAGACATTCCACTCGGAAGAATCAATGTCACTCGACCGTCACAGAAATCACTCGACAAACAGAAGATCTAAAGTCACTCTACACAGCAACGGTCGGGCGTTTACTCATAGACTTAACTATCATTTATAGCACTTTAATACAGACATTACCTGTAACGCTCCTTTATGTACATTGAACCCCGCGTAATGGAGGGGAGCTGGGGTCCTAGCGCACTCTATATAAGCCACCCCCTCCTTAGGACACGGGTTCACATCTTTTGTAAACTGACACATCATATAATCCAGTCGACCGCCTTAGGGCACCGAGACGTAGGGCTGTTATTTCCTCCATGAAGGGCCTGAACTCGTAAACTCGTGTGTACAACTACTCGATAGCTAGGATCTTGCCTCCTCATACCTACCCCCCATTCTATTGTCAATCTTAGATCCACGAAAGTTGGCGCCCACCGTGTGGCAAGTGTCTTAGCAGTTTGTTGGAGAAGTTGTGATTTTTCTGATTCCCATCATCATGGTTTCCGGCGGTGGATTGGCTGAAGGCCGTGAGATCCATCTCGGTGCGCTTGTCTTCATCGCCGACGACTCCGATTGGCTCCACGAGGCTCCACTCGACGTCGAGGCGCTCCCCGTCCGTGGGGCGACGCATTTCCGCGCATGCGTCCGCGGCGTCCTTCTTCGGTAGCCATCGACTCAGTATAGGTCGGCTCCTATGGCAACCTCGCTTCCTGTTGTTCACCGGCGCCAGCGATCCGGTCGGTCGCGGCTTCAGCGGTGGGTGAGGCATGCGGTGGCCCGCCAGTCGGCCACCCCACAAGTCGCGGCGATCAAGCCTGATGAAACTCTCTACGGCCTGTTCGATCTTTCGACTGGCTCCGTCGAGACTGCATCCAAGTGCAACAACAGTGATCCCGCGACAGAAGTCTTGATGGTCAATGGACCACGCAGTCCTCCTGGCTTCACCCTTGAATACGGTGGTGATGGCATCGGCGACCCATCACATGTCCATGAGGAGTACCGCCCCGAACCCCTCTCTTCGCAGCGGAGGGAAGATCTTCGCCGTCGTAATATGGATGCACTTCACACTCCTATCATTGGAGAAACCCCCGAGGCCCAGGCCTTGGAGGAGGCGCGCCTGGCCAACTTGGCTGAGCGCACTCGACTAGAGAACCTCTAGCACGCACTCGATGAGTGTGCTCGACAGCGGATTCCTGAGTCCAGTCGACGACAACTTTTTCCGCCTCTAACTCAGGTATATCGAACTCCGATCCAGAATCTCATAGCTGCAGCTCGAATAGTAGAGTCAATTCAACCTTCCCAGTCAGAAGCTATCCGAGGTTTGATGCAGATCCGGGCTTTACTCCGGGCAGCAGGACAGCAGAATACAATAGTATCTCAGTCACGGGATAGGATTTAGAGCAGATTTGTGGTGGCAGATACTGTCCAATCTGCTCACAGCCCGAGATCGCCTCTGCAGCGTGAAGAACATGGGCACTAGCAAGATCAGTACAGGAGCCGTGAGCAGTATGATCATCAACTCGACCACGATGAACGTCGTCGAGTGCCCACGCCTCCTCCGAGGAGTGGGTCATACATGCCTCGGCGGCAAGATGAGAGACGCCCTCACGGCGGCGAACGAAGAATTTCGGTCGACCCCAGAGAGCCAGGCTTTGATGCAAGATCTATCCTCGTTCAAGGTCTGGTTGATAGGAACAGGGCTCACAGAGAAGGCCATGATAGAGATCATCCGACTGGAAGCAGAGTGCACGTTTCAGGACCCGAGTGTTTCAGCAGAGCCATCAGAGCAGCAGTGATTCCTCCCAACTTCAGGTTGGTGACTGGAGTCAGCAAGTTCACCAGTGAGTCCAAGCCATACACTTGGCTTGAGGACTACCGAGTGGCTGTGCAGATTGGTGGTGGCAATGATGATGTGGCTATGAAGCACATTCCTTTGTTGTTGGAGGGCTCAGCAAGGGCATGGTTGAATCAGTTGGCTCCCGGCAACATATATAGTTGGGAGGAACTTGCTCGAGTGTTTGTTAGAACCTTTGAAGGTACTTGCAAAAGGCCGGCAGGGTTGACAGAATTGCAGTGTTGTGTTCAGAAACCGAATGAAACCTTGAGGGACTATATCTAGAGATGGATCACGTTACACCATACAGTGGAGAATGTGTTGGGTCACCAAGCAATTTGTGCCTTCAAGGAAGGCGTTAAGTATCGGGAGTTGAATCTGAAATTTGGTCAAACAGGTGATATGACATTGACTGGGATCATAGAGATTGCCACCAAATATGCCAATGGTGAAGAGGAAGACCGACTCCGGAGTGGCAAGCACAAAACAGTCACCCAAGAAACCGGAGGAGGGAATTCCAGTCGGAAACAGAAGCGAAAGGCTGAACCAGCTGCTCCTGGTGAAGCTTTAGTTGTTGCCCAAGGAAAGTTCAAAGGAAAGCCCAAAGGGCCCTGGACTCCCAAAAAGGTTAAGGATAAAGATGGGAATGATGTGTTGGATTTACCGTGCCATATTCATACAAAAAAAGATGAAGAGGGGAATATCATTTACCCTAAACACACCACTCGACAGTGTCATTTCCTGATCCAGCAGATCCGAGAGAAACAACCCAAGGAGAAGGAAAAGGAGTCGGATGGAGGTGAGGATAGAGCAGAAGATGATGATGGTTTTCCCAATGTCAATTACACGCTGATGATTTTTGCTGATGTTGAAAGCAAGAGTCGGTTTAAAGTTATTAACAGAGAAGTAAACATGGTTGCTCTAGTAACACCCAGTTATCTGAAGTGGTCCCAGACTGCCATCACATTCGACCAGTCGGACCATCCAGCTCATATAGCCACCCCAGGGAGGCAAGCACTGGTGGTCGACCCAGTAGTTGAAGGCACTCGACTGACTAAAGTGTTGATGGATGGTGGCAGTGGCCTGAATATCCTTTATGTTGATACTTTGAAGGGAATGGGCATTCCGATGTCCAAGCTTAGTGAAAGCAACATGAGTTTCCACGGCGTTATACCTGGCAAGAAGGCTCAGTCACTCGGCCAGATCGCCCTTGATGTGGTTTTCGGTGATTCCAAGAATTACCGCAAGGAAAAGTTGACATTTGAGGTAGTGGATTTCAAGAGTGCTTACCATGCTATTCTGGGTAGGCCAGCTTATGCACGTTTTATGGCTCGACCATGTTACGTGTATCTCAAATTGAAGATGCCTGGTCCTAGAGGATTAATCACTGTCATAGGCAATCGACAGAAGGCGGAAGAGTGCTTTCAAAAGGGCTCAAAAATTCCCGATGCACAGATGGTAGTAGTAGAACTGCAAGAATATCAGAAAAATGCAGATCCGGGTGATTTGCTGCGAGCCAAGAAGCCTGCCACAGATTCTGCATTACAGTCGTCCAGTGAAACGAAGTCGATTCATATTCACCCGACCGATCTCAATGCTGCTCCGTCCCATATCTCAACAACATTCGACAGAAAATAGGAAGAAGCGCTCATCCAGTTCCTCCGTGAGAACTGGGACATCTTTGCATGGAAACCTTCTGACATGCCGGGTGTACCCAGGGGACTGGCTGAGCATCGTTTGCGAGTCGACCCAAAAGTAAAACCAGTCACAGAACATCTCCGATGGTCCGCTGTCCAGAAGAGAAAGGCAATTGGTGAGGAAGTGGCTCGGCTCCTGGCAGTTGAGTTCATCCGAGAAATCTACCACTCTGAGTGGCTCGCCAATGTTGTCATGGTCCCCAAGAAGGACGATTCACTTTGCATGTGCATTGACTTCAAGCATATCAATCGGGCCTGCCCAAAAGATCATTTTCCTCTCCCCCGCATCGACCAAATCGTCGACTCAACCGCGGGGTGTGAGCGTTTGTCTTTTTTGGACGCCTATTCCGGGTACCATTAGATCCGACTGTATGGACCTGATGAGATAAAAACGGCTTTCATCACTCCATTCGGATGCTTCTGTTATGTCACCATGCCATTCGGCTTGAAGAACGCCGGAGCCACATTCATGAGGATGATCCAGAAGTGTCTGCTCACTCAAATCTGTCGGAATGTGGAAGCATACATAGATGACATTGTGGTCAAGTCACGAAAGGTTCCTTCCTGCTGGCTGACCTTGCTGAAACCTTTGCCAATCTCAGAAGATATGATATCAAGCTTAATCCATCAAAGTGCACATTCGGAGTTCCTGGTGGGAAGTTACTCGGTTTCCTCGTTTCCGAATGAGGGACCGATGCTAACCCAGAGAAAGTTGGTGCTATACTTCGGAAGAAATGCCCTGTGCGTGTGCACGATGTCCAGAAACTTACTGGTAGTTTGGCCGCCTTGAGTCAATTCATTTCTCGCCTCGGTGAAAAGGCATTGCCTCTTTACCGACTGATGAAGAAGTCTGATAAGTTCGAGTGGACTCCCGAAGCTGATGCAGCGTTTGCACAGCTCAAAGCCCTGCTTTCCACCCAGCCGGTGCTTGCTGCACCAATCAACAAAGAGCCTTTATTGCTTTATATTGCAGCCACTGGACAAGTTGTCAGTACAGTACTCACAGTCGAGCAGGAGGAAGAAGGAAAAGCCTATAAAGTTCAGCGCCCAGTATATTATGTTTCTGAAGTTCTGACTCCGTCAAAGCAAAGATGTCCACATCATCAGAAGCTTGTTTATGGGATTTACATGACCACGAAGAAGGTTGCACACTATTTCCCTAATCATTCCATTACAGTCGTTAGCGATGCTCCATTATCAGAGATTCTGAACAACAGATATGCAACTGGTCGAGTGGCAAAGTGGGCGATTGAACTCCTTCCCGTGGACATCAAATTTGAGGCAAAGAAAGCTACCAAGTCCCAAGCAATAGCTGATTTCCTCGCCGAGTGGATCGAACAGCAACTTCTGGCCCAAATTCACTCAGAGCCTTGGACCATGTTCTTCGATGGGTCCAAGATGTTGAATGGTTCCGGTGCTGGGGTGGTGTTGGTATCCCCCAGTGGTGATAAACTCAGCTATGTTCTCCACATTCACTTTGACTCCTCCTACAATGAAGCTACTTCAGTACGGGTTGCGTATGGCCATTTCACTCGGCGTCCGTCGCCTCATGGTCTATGGCGACTCGGATTTAGTGGTCAATCAGGTGATGAAGGAGTGGGACGTCAGAAGCCTAGCTATGACTGGTTATTGCAATGCAGTGAGAAAGTTAGAAAAGAGGTTTGAGGGGTTAGAGCTCCATCACATCCCTCAACAGAAAAATCAAGCAGCCGATGATCTTGCAAAGATAGGCTCCAAAAGGGAAGCCATTCCCAACAATGTGTTCCTGGAGCATATCCATACACCCTCAATTCAAGAAGATCCCTTCAGTGAAGAGCCCCCGCAGCCGAAGAGTGCCACCGATCCGACTGAAATCGAGGTTCCAACCGTGGTTGATTTGATTATGGAGGTTTTGGTCATCACCCCTGATTGGACAGTACCATATATCGCGTACATTCTTAGAAGGGAACTCCCACAGGATGAAGAAGAGGCTCGACAGATCGTCCGTCGATCTAAAGCCTTTACTGTGATAAGAAGATAGTTGTTCAGAGAAAGTGTGACTGGAGTTTGCCATAAATGCATAACACCTGAAGAAGGTCGAGTGATCCTCAATGACATCCACTCGGGGACCTTTGGTCACCATGCGTCCTCTCGGACCATTGTGGCCAAAGCATACTGAGCAGGATTTTACTGGCCACGGACAAATGACATGGCAAAAGAAATAGTCGACAAATGTGAAGGTTGCCAGTTTTGTTCCAACATGTCTCACAAGCCTGCATCGGCCCTGAAGACCATTCCACTCATCTGACCCTTTGCTGTTTGGGGATTGGACATGGTTGGACCTCTGACGACAAGTAGGAGTGGATTCACTCATGTGCTTGTAGCAGTCGACAAGTTCACCAAGTGGATTGAAGCCAAGCCTATCAAGAACCTTGAAGCCAGTACTGCTGTCAGCTTCATCAGAGAGTTAACATTCAGATATGGTGTTCCACACAGCATCATCACTGACAACGGGTCAAACTTCGATTCTGATGAGTTCAGAACTTTTTGTGCTTCCCAAGGTACTTGAGTCGACTATGCCTCAGTCGTCCACCCCCAGTCGAATGGGCAAGCTGAAAGAGCAAATGGATTGATTCTCGAAGGACTGAAACCCTGACTGATGCGTGACCTCAAACACGCAGCAGGAGCCTGGGTCGATGAACTTCCATTAGTATTGTGGGGATTGAGGACAACTCCCAATCGGTCGACTGGTAGAACCCCCTTTTTCTTGTTTTATGGAGCCGAAGCTGTACTTCCGAGTGACTTGCTCCACAATGCGCCCTGAGTCGAGCTTTTCTCAGAATAAGAAGCAGAACAGGCACGGCAAGATGCAGTCGATCTCCTGGAAGAAGAAAGAGAGATGGCCTTGATCTGATCAACCATCTATCAGCAAGACCTGTGTCGCTTCCATGCCAGAAACGTGAGGGGTCGAGCATTTCAAGAGGGAGACTTGGTTCTCCGAGTGGATCTGCAGAAACCTCACAAGCTTGCTCCTTCCTGGGAAGGCCCCTTCATTGTCACCAGAGTGCTCCAAAATGGAGTGTACCACCTCTACAACGTCGAGCACAAGAAAGACGAGCTGCGAGCTTGGAATGCGGAGCTGCTCCACCCCTTTTATACTTAAGCACTGAGTCTATTGAGATGTAATAAAAAAACACCTTTGTAGTTTGTTTATCAAAGACAAGAGTTTTTTCAGTCTTCTAAAATGATTGTCGATTGCTTACGCTTGTTTCTGAAATCCCCCGGTGGGTGGCTTAGCTGCGAATCCGTTTCGCCTAAGTTGAAAAAATCCTACCGAGTGATGAGCAAATCTCTCACTCAGAGGCTTAGCTGCGAATCCGTTTTTCCTAAGTTGAAAAAATCCTACCGAGTGGTGAGCAAGCCTCTCACTCGGGGGCTTAGCTGTAGTCCAGTACTCGCCTAAGTTGAAAAAATCCTTCCGAATGGTGAGCAAGCCTCTCACTCGGGGGCTTAGCTGCAGTCCAGTACTCGCCTAAGCTGAAAAAAATCCTACCGAGTGGTGAGCAAGCCTCTCACTCGGGGGCTTAGCTGCAGTCCAGTACTCGCCTAAGTTGAAAAAATCCTACCGAGTGGTGAGCAAGCCTCTCACTCGGGGGCTTAGCTGCAGTCCAGTACTCGCCTAAGTTGAAAAAATCCTACCGAGTGGTCAGCAAGGCTCTCACTCGGGGGCTTAGCTACAGTCCAGTACTCGCCTAAGTGGAAAAAATCCTACCGAGTGGTGAGCAAGCCTCTCACTCGGGGGCTTAGCTGCAGTCCAGTCCTCGCCTAAGTTGAAAAAAAATCCTACTGAGTGGTGAGAAAGCCTCTCACTCAGGGGCTTAGCTACAGTCCAGTACTCGCCTAAGTTGAAACCATCCCTACCGAGTGATGAACAAGCTTCTCACTCAGAGGGCTTAGCTGCAATCCGGTACTCGGTTAAGTTGAGAAAATCCTACCGAGTGATGAGCAAACCTTACACTCGGGGGCTTAGCTGCAGTCCAATACTCGCCTATGTTTCAAAAATCCTAACGAGTGATGAGCAAACCTCACACTCGGGGGCTTAGCTGCAGCCCAGTGCTCGCCTAAGTTTCAAAAATCCTACCGAGTGATGAGCAAACCTCACACTCGGGGGCTTAGTTGCGGCCCAGTGCTCACCTAAGTTTCAAAAATCCTACCGAGTGATGAGAAAACCTCACACTCGGGGGCTTAGCTGCAGTCCAGTACTCGCCTAAGTTTCAAAAATCCTGCCGAGTGATGAGCAAACCTCACACTCGGGGGCTTAGTTGCAGTCCACTACTCGCCTAAGTTTCAGAAAAACCTACCAAGTGATGAGCAAACCTCACACTCAGGGGCTTAGTTGTAGTCTAGTACTCACCTAAGTTGAAAAACCATCCCTATCCGCAGGGATGACGAGGTGCAGGTTGACTGCAATCCTCTCCACGGAGCTGCGCCACAAGTACAATGTGCGCTCCTCCCTATCCGCAAGGACAACGAGGTGCATGTCGACTACAATCCTCTCCATGGAGCTGCGCCACAAGTACAATGTGTGCTCCATCCCTATCCGCAAGGACGACGAGCTACAGGTTGACTGCAATCCTCTCCACGGAGCTGCGCCACAAGTACAATGTGCGCTCCATCCCTATCCGCAAGGACGACGAGGTGCAGGTCAACTGCAATCCTCTCCACGGAGCTGCGCCACAAGTACTATGTGCGCTCCATCCCTATCCGCAAGGAAGACGAGGTGTAGGTCGATTGCAATCCTCTCCATGGAGCTACGCCACAAGTACAATGTCCGCTCCATACCTATCCGCAAGGACGACGAGGTGCAGGTCGACTGCAAACCTCTCCTCAGAGCTGCGCCACAAGTACATTGTCCGCTCCATCCCTATCCGCAAGGACGACGAGGCGCAGGTCGACTGGGATATATCCCTCAGAATATTCCAAGTGAAGAATAAGTTCCACTCGAAGGAAAACGCAAGCACATGCAGAAGATAAACCAAGATCAGATAAAATCCCAAGAGTTTCAGGACGAAGAACAAAAGTACTCGGGCGTCGGGCCCGAAGGAGTTTAACGGTTACAAAAACCACTCGGCATTCCGAGGCAAATTTAAAGCAAGTTTAAGTATCAAGTTTGTTCACTCGGCAGGAGGAGGACTTGCAAGCCCGACGAACTCATCCAAATCAATCCCGCCAGCGATCCGAGTGGCAGCATCAATGAGAGTCTCCATGAAGGACTGGAAGTCATGCCTTTTTTGTTTGCGACCTTGATCGCCGCCTGCTTCTCTTCTCGAGCTTCTCTGGAGTGGACCCTGACCAGTGACAGAGCCACGTCAGTACCGCATCGGGCAGAGGACTTCTTCCATTCCTGCACTCGACCAAGGACCTCATTGAGTCGAGCCATCAGAGACTCGAGATCATTCTGAAGCATTGCCCTTGGCTAGAGCGATGAGTCGATGCGTGAAACTGCAACCTTCAGACGGGCAAGATAACTTGTAACACTGGCGACGTGGGATTCCAGTCGAAGCACATTCATGGCAGCCTCGTCGCCGACTTGAGAAAGGATAGGGTCCAAGCCCATCTCGATCCGTCCAGTCTCCTCTTCAAAGTTTTGGCAGAATTATGCAGAGTCAAGGAGTTAACGAGTCGACTGGTCAGGTCTAACTTGCAAACAGTAAAACCGTCGGGTAAAAAAGGGATACCTTCGAGCATACGAAAGAGTTTCTTGGCGAGAGCTTTCAGATAAGCCTCCAAATCGTTCCTCCTGCGACTCATGCTTTCTAGCTGGTCGTTTAGAGCCACTTTATCTTTTTTCAGACGAGTCGCCTCTCAATTGCATTCAGTGAGAGACGACTTCAGCTTATTGATTTCTTCCTCCAGCGCTCCGACCGAAGCTAGTTTCTGGTCAGCAAAGGCAGCTTCTCCTGAGCCTCCTTCTACGCAGCTGCAAGGTCCAAGTCCTTCTTCTCCAGGGCCAGCCTCATTTTCTCTGCAAAATACACATTTAGATCAAATAGAAGAATGAAGAGATAACTTGAAGGATGGTCAAGATAAGCAGTCGACAGGCCGTTACCTTCCGTACCAGCGACTTCATCTTGAGCCTTCTTCAAGTTCTGCTGAGCCAACTCGAGGTCAAGGTTGAGTTGCCTTTGCTTTTCCTCAAATTCGGCAAACCTGGAGATAAGCGAAAAAGATTTCTACAGTGAGTAAAAGACATATCAGTCAACAAGATCAAAGATTATCTACTTCCGAGTGAATAAAACCTCAAGACTACTCAGACCCCAACCGACTGCCAGCAGTCGACTGCGGTCTCGGGGACTACACCCAGTGGGTGCACTTAGCGTTCCCCCACTGGTTCGGATTCCACTCGGCCGGTCAGCCCAGGCCGAGTAAAAAAAAGAGGAAGTGCTCAGACCCCAACCGACTGCCAGCAGTCAACTACGGTCTCGGGGACTACACCAGTGGATGCACTTGGCGTGCCCCCACTACTTCGGATTCCACTCGGCTGCATCCAGTGGGTGTACAATCTCGAAGTGCAAGACAATAGAAGATTGCGCGAAGGAAAATATTCAGGTAGCATATCCTAAAAGAACAAGTTCAGTCAGAAGTTAACTTACCTGGACATTGGCTCGAAGAGTCGCACTGGCGTCATAAGCAGCCTGACTACTTTCGTGCACCGCCTTCACCCGCTCCATCATTATGCTAGCCTGACGAATAGCCTCCGTAGTGGCGTTCGACTGGCTTTCTGGAACATGATGAGTGGCAAAGAAGGGGACGGACGGTCCAGATGCAGCGGCTTGGAGATCCGAGTCATGAAGTTGGATGGTTGAAACAAGCTCTGCAGCAGTCGACGATGCAGGACGCGCACTCGACACTGGGTCAGCAAAGGTTACAGAAACCTTACTCGCATCTTTGAGCCGTTGAACTACCCGCTCCACCGCCGGCTCCGACTGGGATGTCTTGCTAACTATGGCCTTCTTCTTCCTGGGCCTTAGCGGCACGTCCTCCTCATCATCCGGAAGTTCAATGACATTGGGAGGGGCTGCACCCTAGATGAGTCACCAGAATTCAATCGACCATACAATCAAGAACAAGATCACGAGGATTGTACCCGGGTTGGAGGTGATCGCATCTTCCATGTCCTCGTCTTCATACTAGCGGGTGGAAGTCCCAGAGGTAGCAGCACTACAAATTTCAGAATTCAGTCGGTTATTTCTGACGAAATGAATCGACTCAAATCCAAATTCATACTAAAAACAAGAAATCAAGCCCAACTAATACCCGGAAGTAATGGGGATGGCCACTTTGATCTTCGGCAAGGCTTTTATCGGTTTGGACGGTGTAGCTTTCGGTTGCTTCGACGCCTTTTCAGTCGGCGCTGGAGAAGACGTCCGAGGGCGCTTCGATGACTGCCCAGTTTGCGTGGTCGCTTTGTCGCGGGCGCTTGCTTGATCGTGAGAAAGCTTGGATTGTCTTTCCCTGCGAGGAGGAGACTCGACCTCTTCTTCATCACTCGGGTCATTGCTATCCTCGTCCTCCTCATCGTCAGAGTGCCACTCGCCGCTTTCACCTACACTCGCCTCTCCCTCTAGGTCCTGCTCCTGCTCCCCGTTGGGCATCGAGTACATCTCAGTCAGGGCCTGGAAGACAACAACTAAGATAGCAGTCAGTCGGATGACAGCTAACAACTACTTGATAAATCAAGAAGACACTCGACCATGTGGAATCATACCTTGCGGTTTCATACGAGTTATTGAGTGGAGGAATCCTCTAGGATCCCCTGGGGTTTTCTTTGTTGCCAGTAATACCCTTCAGCCACCCTTCCAACGTAGCATCGTCAACTCCCTCTAGATGGATCCGAGTGGTGTCCTTGATGCCCGAATACATCCACATAGGATGGTCACGAGCTTGAAGTGGTTGGATGCGTCGCCTGAGGAAGACCTCCAGCAGATCCATACCAGTTACCCCATCACGGACAAGCTGAACTACTCGCTCAACCAGCAATTTCACTTGTGCCTTCTCCTCTGGGATCACTTTCAAAGTAGAGGGCTTCTCCACTCAGGCCATGGAAAAGGGGGCAAGTCCAGTCTACTGACCCGGAGTCGGCTGGTCCTTGCAGTAGAACCAAGTCGACTGCCACCCTCGGACCGACTCGGGAAGGATCATGGCTGGGAAAGTACTTTTACTCCTCATCTGAATTCCAAGACCCCCGCACATCTGAATCACTTGCGTCCTCTCGTCACTCGGGTTGGCCTTCTTGACCGACTGAGAACGGCACGCGAATATGTGTTTGAAGAGGCCCTAGTGTGGCCGACATCCCAGGAAGCTCTCACACATAGACACCAAAGCAGCAAGATACACGATGGTGTTCGGGGTAAAGTGGTGGAGTTGTGCCCCAAAGAAGTTCAAGAAACCTCGAAAGAAAGGGTGGGGAGGTAAAGAAAACCCGCGGTCGACGTGAGTAGCCAGGAGAACACGCTCATCCTCCTGTGGCTGCGGCTTGGTCTTGTTCCCCGGGAGTCGCGCCGATTCGTGGGAGATCAGTCCCCCCTCGACCAGGTCGTCAATGTTGTCCTGACGGATCATCGAGCGAATCTACTCGCCCTGGATCCAGCCCGGCGGCAGGCCGGACCTCGAGGAAGATCCGCCCCGGCCGGACTTCTTCCCCTTCGCATTCGCCATCGCCTTCTTCGTGCACTCCAATGTCACCGCCTTCTCCTTCCCCATTGCGGCGAGTAGAGCTCGAACGGGGCGGCTGCGCTTGAGCAGGAGCAGATGCATCGGAGAAAACTGAGAGGGAAAGAGAAGAACGAAGACGCACTGTTCAAAGAAAACCCCAGCCCGACGACTTATATGGGGCCGCTTCCGAGTGGCTGACCTATGGGACCGGACGACCCAATCAAATCCCGCAACAGTCGCGCGCGAGGTACGTGGCGAAAAAGGTGGCACGGTGATTGAGGCGGCCTCGCCTAATCCCTTCTGATTACTATGGTCTCCCCCGTCCCGTGCGCTTCCCCAAAACCAAATCCCATGATGTCCGCGCGCAGCAGGGCAATCTGTCAGATGGAATATCTTCTCCATATCAATACTCAAGACATCATAGTAAAGTTCACTCGGCAGATTCAAGGATGGATCAAGGTGAATGAAAAGGAGTTGAGATCATCATGGTTGTTCGCTTGGTTGCAATAAGTCACTCCCGGAGCACAAAAATTGAATCGGAGGAATTCTCGACTCCTTCTCCACTCAAGCCTCGAACCATTCAGGGTCTTATGATGAAGCTATGCACCTAGGGTAGGGTCATAGGCCTGACCTAGATGCCCTCCCCAAGGACATCACCCTAAAGCCAGAAGCATTCAAAGGGTACCATCATCCGCTCGACCAGAGACATTCCACTTGGAAGAATCAATGTCACTCGACCGTCACAGAAATCACTCGACAAACAGAAGATCTAAAGTCACTCTACACAGCAACGGTCAGGCGTTTATTCATAGACTTAACTATCATTTATAGGACTTCAATACAGATGTTACCTGTAACGCTCCTTCTTTTTGTACATTGAACCCCATGTAATGGAGGTGAGCTGGGATCCTAGCGCACTCTATATAAGTCACCCCCTCCTCTAGGACAGGGGTTCACATCTTTTGTAAACTCACACACGCACATAATCTAGTTGACCGCCTCAGGGAACCGAGACGTAGGGCTGTTACTTCCTCCGTGAAGGTCCTGAACTCATAAACTCGTGTGTACAACTACTCCATAGCTAGGATCTTGCCTCCTCATACCTACCCCCATTCTACTGTCAGTCCTAGATCCATGACACCAGAACCATGATTATTCCCTCTAGTACGAGGGGAGGTAAGGAACTGCCATCTAGCTCTGCACTTGATTCACCTTCTGTTTGAGTAAGCTTATGACACCTACACCTGCTATTGATTATGATATGTCACATGTTATTGATGATGCTACTTCTACTACTTCTGCTATGATTGTTGTTTATGATGCTACTACTTTCCTTGATAATACTGTGCCACTAGGTGAATTTCTTGATGAACAACTTGCTAGAGCTAAAACTATTGAGTATGCTAAAGATGAGGACATTTCTGAAACTGATGAAATTATTGAAACTGAACAATTTGAAACACATGTTAAACCTAGCTCTCTTAGATATGAATTGCCTATTATGCCTGAGGGTTATGTTATGGATGGAGAGGTAGCTAGGGACTTCCTTGCTTGTAAGGATAGAGATGATCTTAAGAAATTATTATGCAAGTGGAAAGAAAAATCTTTGAATGCTAGAATGCAATCTGATCCTAAGTTTGCTACTTCACCCATCTTTGTTACTGATAAGGATTATGAATTCTCTGTTGATCCTGAGTTAATTACTTTGGTTAAATCTGATCCTTTCCATGGTTATGAATCTGAGATTGTTGTGGCACATCTTACTAAATTGAATGACATAACCACCCTATTTTCTCATGAGGAAAAAGTTTGCTATTACTATATTTTAAGTTGTTTCCTTTCTCGTTAAAGGGTGATGCTAAGATATGGTTTAATTCTCTTGCTCCTGGTTGTGTGCGTAGTCCCCAGGATATGATTTACTACTTCTCTGAAAAATAATTTCCTGCTCATGTGAAACAAGCTGCTTTACAGGAAATATTTAACTTTGTGCAAATTAAAGAAGAGAGTCTCCCACAAGCTTGGGGGAGGCTTCTCCAATTACTTAATGCTTTGCATGATCATCCTCTTAAGAAAAATGAAATACTTGCTAACTTTTATAATGGACTAACTGATGCTTCTAGGGACCACCTAGATAGTTGTGCTGGTTGTGTGTTCAGGGAATGAACTGTTGAACAAGATGAAGTGCTATTGAATAATATATTGTGTAATGATAATGATTGGACTCTTCCCAAACCACCTCCTAAGACAACTCCGAAGAAAAGAGGTATTCTATTCCTCAGTCCTGAAGATATGCAAGAGGAAAAGAAATCTATGAAAGAACAAGGTATTAAAGCTGAAGATTACCACCTATTGAAGAAATACATGGTCTTGATAACCCGACACAGGTAGTAGAGGTAAATTCTCTCTATATATTTGATGAAGGTGATATTCCTCATAATAAGTCTGCCAATCAATGCTTGTATGAATTTGATAACTTTATTGTTAAACAAGAAAACTTCAATGCATATTTTAGTAGACAATTGAAACATAATGCTTATATGCTTGACAGCCTGGGTGACTATATGTGTAGAACTGTTAATGATCTTAAGATTATTTGTAAGCATGCCCCCATCGTAAAAACTCAAGTACAACAAGTTCTCAAGGCACAAAATGATTTGTTGAATGAGTTGAATAATAAGAACAATGATCATGCTGTTAGAGTTATGACTAGAGGAGGTAAAATGACTCAGGAACCTTTGTATCCTGAGGGTAATCCTAAGAGAGTAGAACAAGACTCTCATAGTATTAATACTGATGCACCTAGTCCTTCTAAAAGGAAAAAAGAAAGGTGATAGGACTTTGCATGCTTCTAGTGAACACAACCTACGAATAAAAGATATGATAAGAGAGAGTTCATTGCTAGAAAACATGGTAAAGAAAGAGAACCATGGGTTCAGAAACCCATGCCATTTCCTCCTAAACCATCCAAGAAAAAGGATGATGAGTATTTTGAGCACTTTGTTGAGATGCTTAGACCTATCTTTTTGCATATGGGTTTGACTGATATTCTGAAAATGTCCCCTTATGCTAAGTATATGCAAGATATTGTCACAAATAAAAGAAAGATACCAAAAGCTGAAATTTCCACCATGCTTGCTAATTACACTTTTAAGGGTGGAATACCAAAGAAATTAGGAGATCCAAGAATACCAACTATACCATGCTCCATTAAAAGAAACTATGTTAAAACTGCTTTATGTGATTTCGGAGCCGGTGTTAGTGTTATGCCTTTATCTTTATATCATAGACTTCATTTGAATAAGTTGACACCAACCAAAATCTCTTTGCAAATGGCCGATAAATCAACTACTATACCCATCGGTATTTGTGAGGATGCACCTGTGGTAGTTGCAAATGTTACTATCTTAACTGACTTTGTTATTCTTGATTTTCTCGAGGACGACAGTACATTGATCATCCTTGGTAGGCCCTTTTTGAGTACTGCATG
Source organism: Triticum urartu (assembly GCF_056163025.1). Classification (NCBI taxonomy): domain Eukaryota; kingdom Viridiplantae; phylum Streptophyta; class Magnoliopsida; order Poales; family Poaceae; genus Triticum; species Triticum urartu. Next base: position 350,963,565 of record NC_141874.1, on the reverse strand, counting down.
GGCTGTTATTGCTTGCAAGAAGGGCAATATCACTTTTCATGGTAATGGTAATGAGCATACGATACACTTTCCGAAGAAACAACCTCAAGTGAATAGTATCAATTCTATTGGGAAAATTTCAACAATTACTATTGGAGCTTTCGAATTACCTATTCCTACTATCAAAAATAAATATGATATTCTTATTGTTTGGGACATGCATATCCCCATTGAGGCAACCTAGTGTTATACGAAAGTTCTCTAGTTTCATGTCATTCAAAAAAGTTTGTTAATAAGACTTGATAAACCTTGGTAATGGATTCCTTTTGATGGGCATGAGGTGGATGAATTTAGTAACACAACTTTATGTACCCACTTTTTACTTTCTGTTAATTAGAATATAAAGAAAAATACTATTATTTGTCTGTTTTCTGAATTATTTGTGCAAAAAATGTCCCGAAAATAAAAGTTCTCCAAATGCCATGAAAATTAGTATGATTTTTTCTAGAATATTTTAGAATTTTTGGCACTGAAAACACACTAGGGGGCAGCACCAGTGGGCCACAAGCCCACAGGGCGCTCCCACCCCTTAGGCGCACCTAGACGGCTTGTGGGTCCCACATGGGTCCCCCTCACTTATTCCAACACCCATTCACTTCGTATTCCTTCAGAAAAATCCCACCATTGCTCAAACCCATGTTCTAGCTCATTTTGCTACCATTTTTTATCTCCTCGCCCGGAACTTTGTTTCCGAAACTGTTTTAGGGATTGGTTCATCAGTATGTGAATCCTCCAATGGTCGAATTAGTTTTTGTTCTAGTGCTTTATATATTGCCAATTTTTGCTGTTGTGGTGACCTTGCTCTTGAGCTTGCATGTCAAATTTATATGGTCCAATGTAGTTTTGATGCATGATATAGCCTCTAGACACTTGTGGGAGTAGTTGCTATCAATCTTGTTGAGTTTTGTTCACTTTTGTTTTGAGTCACTAAAAATTTCAGAAATTTTTCAGAGGAAGAAAAATGTTTAGGAAGATATACAAAGGGGGTTCCTTGAAGAAGAAAGCCCCAAGGCTCGCGATACACGAGCCAGACCTTGAACCACTGACGGAAGCTCTAGTGCAGCCTTGTGAATGGCCATCGGATCAATTCATGGTTCATGCAGGTTTTAAGGAGGAATTTGATTCATATGTGCAAAATGCTGACCTTGAAGACTTCGTGTTAGATAAGTGTAGGCAGTACTATTACCTCACTGATTCATTTGTGCGGAGATTTAAGTTTACATCCTAGCGCAATACTCATTATGTTTTATTCGATCTTTATGATAAATCATTTACCATGGACCTTGAAGATTTTAATAATGCATGCAAAATTCCACAGTGGGGCATTCATAGTGAGCCTCGTAAAATTGTTTGTTCAGAGTTTCTTGCTTGCATTATCAGGGGAGAAACTAGAAATGTAACTCAAGTTACTATAGCAAGCATTCACTTTCCTGCTATACATTATTTATCTCTTTATAGGTAGATGCATTAACGGCAAACATGATCATAGCCACTTTTGTGCATCAGATCTTAGTGTCCTCAAGAGTGCAATAATTGGTGATAAATGATATAACTTGGGGGCTATTGTTGCAAGGCGGTTACATAATAATGCAAGGGATGTAGATTTTTCTGTGGGATTTATGCCACTCGGTTAGCTAATTATCTAGGGGTACCCATAAGAGAAAATGATGTTGAGTTGCCACCCGCATACCTCGATAATGATGATATGATTCGTTACTAGTTTCTTGAGAGGAGCGAGCAGGCCCTCTTGTACATACTAATCTTTGACAGGGAGCACGTCTTCTTTATTACGCTTCTTGCTCCTGCCTTCTTTAACTTTCAGGTAAAGCAGAGATACTTCATAATCAGTGAGGAGGCGGACGAGTATGAGAGAGCAGGGGAGGCCGCTTGCCTCCATGAGGCAGCTCTCCAAGCGGTAGTTACCGCAGCTCAGTACAACCCCAACTACGACTTTGGATACTATCCATGCCATCCATGGCCCTGGAACAACTTAGGCCAAAATCCTAAGCTTGGGGGAGTACGTATTTCACACCGACATTACATTCATATTCACACACTCATTTCAGTTGTCGGTGTTCATACTTTTTCATTGTATTATCCATGTTAGTTTATTTTTCTTGCTTTCTTCTTGTGTGTTTCAAAAACTTTGAGAAAATCCAAAAAATAGTTCTCGCTTCTTTTTAGTTTCTCTTTCTAGTTTATTTAGTAGTAGTACTAAAAGAAAACCCAAAAAGATTTCTCGTTCTTCTTTTGCTCGTTGGGAGCTTTCCCGTGTAAATAGTTTTTCTCGTTCTTGTTTTACTTTCTTCAAAAAAACAAAAATTCCAAAAATATTTCAGTGTGTTTATTTGAAATTATTTCTCCTTTCTTTGGGTCGTAAGGAGGAGACCACGATGAAAATGTTGAGTGGCTCTCATATGCATTATTGTTGATCTAACAAAGAGCCCATGTTACCTTGTCTTCTCCTTTTAATAAATGTTTTCAGATTCTAGCTTAGTCCAATGCACGTGCACTCTTATTATTATTCACACCATCCAGTCGTGCAAGTGAAAGGCAATAATGACGATATTCGATGAAATGATTGAGATGGAGAAAAGCTGGTACAAACTTGACCTATTTTGTTTTTGTAAATATGATTAGCTCATCGTTCCTGAATTAGCCCATTATGAATGAAACATGTTTGCAATGACAATTAGAGATTATAGTTACTCATGCCATGCTTAATTAGCTAGGAGTTGATAATGGTTTACCTTGCAAGCCAGCATGCTTTTAAAATGGTTATGATGTAGTATGATAGGATGGTATCCTCCTTTGAATGATTTAAGTGGCTTTACTTGGCACATGTTCACACATGTAGTTGAATCAAAATCAACATAGCCTCCACGATATTTATGTTCATGGTGATTTATATCCTACTCATGCTTCCACTCAATGTTGGTTAATCTCAATGCATGTTTTTGACCATTGTCGCTCTCTAGTTGGTCGCTCCTTAATCTTTTGCTAGCCTTCACTTGTACTAAGCGGGAATACTGCTTGTGCATCCACTTCTATAAACCCAAAGTTGTTCCATATGAGTCCGCCATACCTACCTATATGCGGTATTTACCTGCCGTTCCAAGTAAATTTGCATGTGCCAAACTCTAAACCTTCAAATAATAATTTGTTTTGTATGCTTGAATCGCTCATGTAGTGACTGGAGACTTTCATTATCTTCCATGCTAGGTGGGTTATTCTCAAGATGAGCGTTTATTCACTTGTCATTCACGAGAAAGTGGCTGGTAATCCGGATGCCTAGTTCCATGCTCGAAATCAAATCAAAAAATAATTATCAAAAAGAACTCCCCCAAGACTGTTCTTGGTATGGACAGTACCCGTGGATTCGGTTAGCCCTGGAGTGTGATTGTTGGTGGAGGGGGAGTAAAACCTTTACCATTCTGTTTGGGAACCGCCTATAATGTATCTAGCATGGAAGATACCAAGATCTCTTGGTTGTTATGTTGACAATGAAAGCATGCCGCTTATAATTATATTTATCTCTGTTTTAAAATCTTGAGCTCTGGCACCTCTACACATCCCTGCTTCCCTCTGTGAAGGGTATCTATTTACTTTTATTGCTGAGTCATCATCCTCTTATAAAAAGCACCAGTTAGAGAGCACTAATGTCATTCGTATGCATTGTTATTTATTGATATTGAATATGAGTGTGACTGGATCTCTTTTGCCATGAATTATAATGTCTAGTCAGTCCTTGATCTTCAGGGGTGTTCTGCATTTATGTTTTGCGGTTTCAGAAAGGGCTAGCACGATACCATTTTTCCATATCATATCATGATTTTTTTGAAAAAGTGTTGTCATCCGAGATTTATTAGTATTGCTCGCTAGTTGATTATGCATTGATATGAGTAAATGTGAGACCTAAATGTTATTTGAATATGGTTAGTACATAATCTTTGCTGAAAACCTAAATACTGGCTATACATATTTGCAACAACAAGATCAAACGGAGTTTGTAAAAGTTTTTTTTTGTCACTTTCAGTTTGTCAACTCAATTGCTTGAGGACAAGCAATGGGTTAAGCTTGGGGGAGTTGATACGTCTCCTATCTACTTTTCCAAACTCTTTTTCCCTTGTTTTGGACTCTAATTTGCATGATTTGAATGGAACTAACCCAGATTAATGTTGTTTTCAGCAGAATTGCCATTGTGTTATTTTTGTGCAGAAATAAAAGTTTTCGGATTGACCTGAAAATTTACGAAGAATATTCTTGGAATATATTAAAAATATTAGCACAAGAATCAACTAGAGGGGGGCCACCCACAGACCACAAGCCCTGGGGGCGTGCACACCCCCTAGGGCGCGCCCTGTAGGCTTGTGGGCCCCTGGAGCTCCTCCGACCCTAATTCCAAATCCATAAGTACCTATTTGCGGAGAAAAAAATCAGAGAGAATGATTTATCGTGTTTTACGATACGAGGCCGCCGCGACACCCTGTTCTTCATCGGGAGGGCTGATCTGGAGTCCGTTCAGGGCTCCGGAGAGGGGGATTCATCGCCATCATCATCACTAACCTTCCTCCATCACCAATTTCATGATGCTCACCGCCGTGTGTGAGTAATTCCATCGTAGGCTTGCTGGACCGTGATGGGTTGGATGAGATTTATCATGGAATCGAGCTAGTTCCATCGTATATAGGTAGGTATCGTGGACTCATGTGGAATAACTTTGGGGTTTAAGGGATTTGGATGCACAAGCAGTATTCCCTCTTAGTACAGGTGAAGGCTAGCAAAAGACTGGGAAGCGACCAGCTAGAGAGCGACAACAGTCATGAACATGCATTAAAATTAATCAACACCGAATGCAAGCATGAGTAGGATATAATCTACCATGAACATAAATATCGTGAAGGCTATGTTGATTTTGTTTCAACTACATGCGTGAACATGTGCCAAGTCAAGTCACTTAAATCATTCATAGGAGGATACCACCCTATCATACCACATCATAACCATTTTAATAGCATGTTGGCACGCAAGGTAAACCATTATAACTCATAGCTAATCAAGCATGGCACAAGAAACTATGATCTCTAGTTGTCATTGCAAACATGTTTATTCATAATAGGCTGAATCAGGAACGATGAACTAATCATATTTACAAAAACAAAAGAGGTCGAGTTCATACCAGCTTTTCTCATCTCAGCCAGTCCATCATATATCGTCATAATTGCCTTTCACTTGAACGACCGAACTATGTGAATAATAATAATAGTGCACGTGCATTGGACTAAGCTGGAATCTGCAAGCATTCAATAAACAGGAGAAGACAAGGCAATATGGGCTCTTCTGTCAGATAAACAATAATGCATATAAGAGCCACTTCAACAATTTAATTATGGTCTTCTCCTATCGACCCCAAAGAAAAGAAAAGAAATAAAACTATTTACACGGGAAAGCTCCCAACAAGCAAAAGAAGAACAGGAAATGTTTTTGGGTTTTCTTTTTAATTACTACTAAAAGCATGGAAAGTAAACTAATTAAAAGCTACAAGTAATTTTTTTGGTTTTTCTTAAGGTTTATTAAACACACAAGAAGAAAGCATAAAAAGGAAAATAAACTAGCATGGATGATACAATGAAAAAGTATGAGCATCGACATCTAGCAATGAGTGTGTGAACATAAATGTAATGTTGGTGGGAAATACGTACTCCCCCAAGCTTAGGCTTTTGGCCTAAGTTGGTCTATGGCCACGGCTGGGCTGGCGGATATCCATAATAGTAGCTGGGGTCGTACTGTGAGGAAGAAGAGGAAGACTCAGCTTGCCACTGGCTGACAATCATCTCCGGATCCCGCTGGTAATTAGACTGTCATGAAGGATCAATTTGTGGTTCCGGCTCTGGCTCCTCAACTGGTGCAGGGTTCCGGTAGGCGTGAATAGCCTTCAATGGAACAAGGTACGTGCCTACAGACAAATCAAACAAAGAAGGAGCAGGCAGGGTAATAGTCTCAGGATGATGTTTGTTAAAGAACAATTGATATTTAAGTTCTCCTTCCCTATTCTTAACAATAAAATCATGTGCCACCATACTTTTATAATCTAAATAAACACGAGGCAGCACTTTTTCTTCCTTCTCGGAATGCCTAATAGGTATGTTAAAGTGTGCAGCTAGGCGTGAGGCATAGATGCCTCCAAAGATGGGGCCCTTGGTACGGTTCATGCTTAACCGTTTAGCAATAATGCCGCCCATACTAAAAGTGTTATCACCGTATAAACCTTGGAGCAAAATAATAATATCAGGGATACTAAGGTTTCCATAGTTTCCGCGACCAATTAAGCAACGACTAGCAAATAATGCAAAGTAACGTAAAACAGGAAAATGTATGCTAGTGATTCGTGCATCGGAAACCTTCCTTGTTTCCCCTACAGTGATAGTATCAATAAAACCCTCCACATCATCACGATGTGGTTCTTCTGTCTTCCCTCAAAAGGGACTAGACAAATCCGACAAAAATCATAAAGTGACATCTCCTTGTGCTCATCATATAAATGAAACTCCACCGTAGGTGGTGAGTTCCTAGAATGAAAATGAAAGTTTTGCACAAAGGTATTTGTGAGTAAGAGATACTGATCGCATTGGTCGTGGAGGAAAGCGGTGAGGCCTGCATTATGAGCTAATTCATGAAAATCTTCATAAATCCCGGCGGCTCTCAAGAAATCCTCGGAAGGCCATTCACACGCCCGAACCTCCGCGGTGCGAGGCAGATTATACTTAGGCTTGGGTGCCTTTTCCTTCGAGCTTTGGCTCGATGAGCCCCTCAAAAGTCTCCTCATCATTTTCTGAAAAATTCTGAAATTTTTTAGTAACTTCAAAATAAAAGTAAACCAAACTCAATAATATTGATAGCAACTACTCCTACAAGTGCCTAGGGCCTATATCATGCATCAAAACTACTTGGAACCATATAAATTTGACATGCAAGCTCAAGAACAGGGTCACCTAAGCAACACAAATTTGCAATGAATAAAGCACTAGAACAAAAACTAATTGGACCAATGGAGGAGTCACATACCAAGGAACAATCTCCCCAAGCAGTTTTGTGAGAGGTGCTTTGAGCAAGGAGATCGAAAATGGCAGCAAAACGAGCATAGACTCGGGTTGAGCTGGTTATTCGTATTTGTGGGAGGAAGATGAAGTGTGTGGGTGCAGGAATAAGTGGAGGAGGGCCACCATGGGCCCACAAGGCAGGGGCGCGCCCTAGAGGGGTGGGCACACCCTCCACCCTCGTGGGCAGGTGGTTGACCCCCCTGGTGTGTTCTCAGTTCCATAAATCCTCAAATATTCTAGAAAAAAATCATATTTAAATTTCAGGGCATTTGGAGAACTTTTATTTTCGAGGTATTTTTATATTGCACAGATAATCAGATAACAGACAGAAAAATATTTGTTTTTATTTATTTAATATAAATAACAGAAACTAAAAGTGGGGTACAGAAGGTTGTCCCTTCTAGTTTCATCCATCTCATGATCATCAAAAGGAATCCACTAACAAGGTTGATCAAGTCTTGTTAACGAACTCATTCTGAATAACATGGAACCGAAGAAATTTCGAATAACACTATGTTACCTCAACGGGGATATGCACATCCCCAATAATAAGAATATCATATTTCTTCTTAATAGTAGGAAGAGAAAATTCAAAACCTCCAAATATAATCGATGGAAATTTTCGATACTGTGAACTTGAGGTTTTTCCTTGGAAAGTGTACCGTATGATCATTACCATTAACGTGAAAAGTGACATTGCCTTTAGTGTAATCAATAACAGCCCCTGCAGTATTCAAAAAGGGTCTTCCAAGAATAATAGACATACTATCGTCCTCGGGAATATCAAGAATAACAAAGTCCGTTAAAATAGTAACATTTGCAACTACAATAGGCACATCCTCACAAATACCGACAGGTATAGCAGTTGATTTATCAGCCATTTGCAAAGATATTTCAGTAGGTGTCAACTTATTAAAATCAAGTCTACGATATAAAGAGAGAGGCATAACACTAACACCGGCTCCAAGATCACATAAAGCAATTTTAACATAGTTTCCTTTAATAGAGCATGGTATAGTGGGTACTCCTAGATCTCCAAGTTTCTTTGGTATTCCACCCTTAAAAGTATAATTAGCAAGCATGGTGGAAATTTCAGCTTCCGGTATCTTTCTTTTATTTGTAATAATATCTTTCATGTACTTAGCATAAGGATTGGTTTTAAGCATATCAGTTAATCGCATACGCAAAAAGATAGGTCTAATCATTTCAGCAAAGTGCTCAAAATCCTCATCATCCTTTTTCTTGGATGGTTTGGGAGGAAAAGGCATGGGTTTCTGAACCCAAGGCTCTCTTTCCTTACAGTGTTTCCTAGCAACAAAGTCTTTCTTATCGTAACGTTGATTCTTTGATTGTGGGTTATCAAGATCAGCAACGGGTTCAATTTCTATATCATTATCATTACTAGGTTGAGCATCATCATGAACATTATCATTAGTTTCAGGTTCATTACCAGATTGTGTTTCAGCATCAGAAATAGAAATATCATTTGGATTCTCAGGTGTTTCAACAATAGGATCACTAGAAGCATGTAAAGTCTTATCATTTTTCTTTTTCTTCTTTTTAAACGAACTAGGTGCATCTATATTATTTCTCTGAGAATCTTGCTCAATTCTCTTAGGATGGCCTTCAGGATACAAAGGTTCCTGAGTCATTCTACCAGTTCTAGTAGCCACTCTAACAACATTATCATTATCTTTACTATTCAATTCATTGAGCAAATCATTTTGAGCTTTAAGTACTTGTTCTACTTGAGTGGTAACCATAGAAGCATGTTTACTAATAAGTTTAAGTTCACCTTTAACATTAGCCATATAATCACCCAAGTGTTCAAGCATATTTGAATTGTGTTTCCATTGTCTACCAAAATAAGCATTGAAGTCTTCTTGCTTAGCCATAAATTTATCAAACTCATCTAAGCATGGGCTAGCAAATTTAGTAAATAGGATTACAGCTTTATCATATCTATAGAGAGAATTTACCTTTACTACCTGTGTCAGGTTATCAAGACCATGAGTTTCTTCAATAGGTAATGGATTAAGATTATATGTTCCTTCAACAGGCGGTAAACTAAGACCATGTATTTCTTCAATAGGAGGTAAATTCTTAACATCTTCAGCTTTAATACCTTTTTCTTTCATAGATTTCTTTGCCTCTTGCATATCTTCAGGACTGAGAAATAGAATACCCCTCTTCTTCGGAGTTGGCTCAGGAATTGGCTCCGGAGGTGTCCAATTATTTTCATTTGTCAACATATTATTCAATAAAATTTCAGCTTCATCTGGTGTTCTTTCCCTGAAAACAGAACCAGCACAACTATCTAGGTAATCTCTGGAGGCATCGGTTAGTCCATTATAAAAGATATCAAGTATTTCATTTTTCTTAAGAGGATGATTAGGCAAAGCATTAAGTAATTGGAGAAGCCTCCCCAAGCTTGTGGGAGACTCTCTTCTTCAATTTGCACAAAATTATATATATATCCCTTAAATCAGCTTGTTTCTTATGAGCAAGGAAATATTTAGCAGAGAAGTAATAAATCATATCCTCGGGACTACACACACAACCAGGATCAAGAGAATTAAACCATATCTTAGCATCACCCTTTAATGAGACCGGAAATATTTGAAGGATATAAAAGTAACGAGTTCTCTCATCTTTAGTGAACAGGGTGGCTATATCATTCAACTTAGTAAGATGTGCCACAACAGCTTCAGATCCATAACCATGAAAAGGATCAGATTCAACCAAAGTAATTATATCAGGATCAACAAAGAATTCATAATCCTTATCAGTAACAAAGATAGGTGAAGTAGCAAAAGCAGGGTCAGGTTTCATTCTAGCATTTAAAGATTGCTTACTCCATTTAGCTAATAATCTTTTGAGTTCAGTTCTATTTTGGCACGCTAAAATAGCTAAAGAAGCTTCTTGATCAAAGACATAACCCTTAGGAATAACAAGTGATTCTTCATCATCACTATCATCAAATTCAATATTTTCAATCTCTCTAGCCCTAGCAAGTTGTTCATCAAGAAAATCAGTAAGTGGCACAGTAGTATCAGGCATAGAGGTAGTTTCATCATAAGTATCATGCATAGCAGAAGTGGCATCATCAATAAAATGCGACATATCAGAACGAATAGCAGAAGCAGGTGTAGGTGTCGCAAGCTTACTTAAAACAGAAGGTGAATCAAGTGTAGAGCTAGATGGCAGTTCCTTACCTCCCCTCATAGTTGAGGGATAGATCTTGGTTTTTGGATCTCTCAAGTTCTTCGTAATGATAAGTAGATATATATCCCAAGTGACTCAAAGAATAGAGCTATGCTCCCCGGCAACAGCGCCAGAATATAGTCTTGATAACCCACAAGTATAGGGGATCGCAACAGTTTTCGAGGGTAGAGTATTCAGCCCAAATTTATTGATTCGACACAAGGGGAGCCAAAGAATATTCTCAAGTATTAGCAGCTGAGTTGTCAGTTCAACCACACCTGGAAACTTAATATCTGTAGCAAAGTGTTTAGTGGCAAAGTAATATGATAGTAGTGATAACGGTAACAAAAGGTAACAATAGTAAAAGTAATGTTTTTGGTATTTTGTAGTGATGATAGGAATAGCAACGGGAAAGTAAATAAGCGAAGAACAATATATGGAAAGCTCGTAGGCAATGGATCGGTGATAGAGAATTATGCCGGATGCGGTTCATCATGTAACAGTCATAACCTAGGGTGACACAGAACTAGCTCCAGTTCATTGATATAATGTAGGCATGTATTCCGAATATAGTCATACGTGCTTATGGAAAAGAACTTGCATGACATCTTTTGTCCTACCCTCCCATGGCAGCGGGGTACTTACGTAAACTAAGGGATATTAAGGCCTCCTTTTAATAGAGAACCAGAACAATGCATTAACATATAGTGAATACATGAACTCCTCAAACTACGGTCATCACCGGTAAGTATCCCGATTATTGTCACTTCGGGGTTAACGGATCATAACACATAATAGGTGACTATAGATTTGCAAGATAGGATCAAGAACACTCATATATTGATGAAAACATTTTTGGACCTTCCTTTTACCAAGTCCTAGTTCAAACCCATTTGAATTAAATTCAAATGAGTTTGAATTCATATCTTTCGATCTTGCCACTTCTAATTTTCTCAGACCAAGCGTGTTTTTGTGAGTCCAAGAAAATTATCCCCGTTCCCAAATTATTTCTCTCTTTTTCTTTCTTTGCTATTTACAATTTTTGGTAAATAAAATAGAAATGGGAGAGAGAAGCCTAACTGGCCACTTGGGCCTCCCACCAAGCCAGCCCAGCTGGGCCTGCCAACCTCCCGTGCTAGCTCACCTAGGCCATCTGCAGCCCAGCACGCACCCCTCCGAACCCTAGCTAACCTAGGCCGACCCCCTTCACCCCTCTCCCTCTCGTTCCCCACTCTGTCGCCACCCGCTCGACCTCGTCCCCCTCCCAATTTCCTCTCCTCTCGATCCCCCTCCCTTCTCCTCGTCCCACGCCTCATCGTCGCTCAAGCCCCGCCGCGGTGCCCTGCATCGGCGGAGCCCTACACGAAGACCTCCCCTGCCTCGTCCTGTCTAGGGCGAGGAGGACGACCCGCATAACCTCCTCCCGTGCTCGACGCTGCGGGCGCACCAAAGGGTGCCTCCCATGACCGACGTTGCCCGCTGCCACTTCGTCCGCCGACCCCGGCTCCAGCCATCGCGCATCGCCTCTGCCTCCAGTGGCCGTGGCGCCTCTGCTGCATGCATCCCCATGGAGCTCCGCCGCCCATTATCTCGCATGCAGCCCTCTCCCGCAACAGAGCCCGCCGTACTGCCATCCTGCACCGCCCGTTCCTTGAACATCTGGTCCATCGGCAACCTCTGCACCATCGTGAGGCTCTTCTTGCGAGCACCTCCTTCTAATCCCCTGCGGGCCCTCGTCGTGACCCTGCCTCCACTAGCAGCCTCCTATTGCCTGTCGTCTCCATGGCCTTGAGGAGCCGCCCAAGCTACCGGTTATTTTGGCCCTTACACATCATTATTGACCCGAGGAGACTAACACCGCAAGTCCAAGGACGATCCCCGAAGATTTTGGACGCGTCAAGTTCCTCTCGAAAATACGTCTACATGATGATCTGCCATGTACCGTAGCACCGAAGACCTTGGATACGCCAAGGTTGAGTATGCCTGGAAATGCAACAAGTACCTCTACCGACGCTCAAACGACTACAAGGTGTTGCGCCAAGTACCACCACCATTGACCGCGAAGGGCTTGGAGTCATCAATTACCTCTCCGAACAAACGTGAACGACTACCGTCGCCAAGACCAGGCTGCCAAGTACCCCGACGTTCGTCCCCATGATCCACCCCATCATCGAGAAAGACTACATGACGACCCTAGATATGGAACCAAAAACGCCAAGTACCCCTTCGAGTTTTCAAGACCGGCAAGTTCAAAGAACCCTGGTACCACGACAATAGACGCATAGTACCACTACCTTTGACGTGTACAACTACCGTCGCCCCGAAGATCTTGGATTCATCAAGTCCCTCTCCGAGACGTGTAATCCTACTTCCACTACCGCCGTGAGAATGTTTATGTCCTTCTACACTGCATCGAACTCGTTCCGCCCCGAAAATGCACGCTTTGAAGGTATAACCGCCGAAACAACGACTCGTGGACGAATGCATATTGTATGAGATGAACCGTATGTTTGCACCGTGTCTGAATTGTCACTCGTTTCCATGCCACTAACCCGTGGGAACCCAGTAGTCGGGAGCACCTCACCATCTTGCTAAACTCGCTCACGCCATTTCTTTCGCCACCGACATATCAATCGAGTGGTCGGATCATTGGAATTTTGCCGTTGCACCATTCCCGTTATTATCGCCGTGGCACCCTTTCACTCCATCATGGCGACAAATGATTGATATCATGGTCATGTCATCATTTTCAAAAAATTGTATAAAACTTGTTTATGTCATCCGCATCATGATAACAACATCTAAAATGTTTAAAATTGTTGTTTGCATCTATTGCTAAATATACATACGAGGATTTACCGAAATTGTTAATTGTTATTTCCGAGCTCATTTAAACTTGCTTAATAGTTAATTTACTTATGCTTCACCTCTTGCCATGTTTAACAACATTTAATATTGTTGAGTAGATTAAACGGGAGAGAACTAAACAATTGATGTGGTGTTTCGGTAATATGCAACCCGTTGCATATTGAGCTCCACTTAACTTGTAGTTTTGTTTGTTGCACTTTGCCATGCCATGCCTCATTAAACTAGACATGCATCATATTTGATTGTGCATCATGCCATGGTATGCTTGTTGGTTTACCATGTTGTTCCCTTCTTTTCAGTTATGCTTCTTCTTAATAGTTCCGGCCACGTTGCGATTGTGAGGATCCGTTCGACTACGTTGGCTCGTCTTGTTCATGGACTCATTCTTCTTCCTAGCGGGATTTCAGGCAAGATGACCGTCACCTTGGATCTCACTACTGTCTTTGTTATGCTAGTTGTCTCGATGCTATCGCTATGTCGCGCTACCTACCACTTGTTTATCAAGCCTCACAAATTGCCATGTTTAGCCTCTAACCGTTTCACCCTTCCTAGCAAACCATTGTTTGGCTATGTTACCGCTTTGCTCAGCCCCTCTTATAGTGTTGCTAGTTGCAGGTGCAGTTCCATATTGTTCCATGTTGGGACATGGATATCATGGGATATCACAATACCTCTTATTTAATTAATGCATCTATATACTTGGTAAAGGGTGGAAGGCTCGGCCTTATGACTAGTGTTTTGTTCCACTCTTGCCGCCCTAGTTTCCGTCATACCGATGTTATGTTCCTTGATTTTGTGTCCCTAACACGATGAGGGTTTATGGGCCCCTCTTGATAGTTCCCTTTGAATAAAACTTTTCCAGCAAGGCCCAATATTGGTTTTAACATTTGCTATAATAATACTTGAACCTAATAATTAATTGGCATAGGGCGTCATGAACCCGAGGATTTTCTACATACAGGGGGGCATTGCTGATGGTGTTGGTCCCAAATAGAGCACCGTGCGGGACCGCCCTAGGCAACTTGGGGTATTTGGATCATGTATGCTTCGCTCATCCGGTGTACCCTGAGAACGAGATCGCGCAACTCCTATCAGGCTAGGTCGGTGCATCGGGAGGTCTTGCTGGACTTGTTTTACCATTATCGAAATGTCTTGTGCACCGGGATTCCGAGTCTGATCGGGGGGGCCCGCAATGGAGGATTGTCTCTGCGGATCGTGAGCTTGTCATGGGCTAAGTTGGGACACCCCTGCAGGGTTTAAACTTTCAAGAGCCATGCCTGCGGTTATGTGGCAGATGAGAATTTGTTAATATCCGGTTGTAGTGGACTTGAAGTAAACTCAATTAAAATACACCAACCGCGTGTGTAGCCGTGACTGTCTCTTTTCGGGTACAGTTGAGAAGAGAACACAGTTGGGTTATGTTTGAACGTAACTAATTCAGTATCACTTATTGATCATTTCTTGTTTGTGATCGTTTGCGTAGCTTCTCATCTTACTCTTGTACTCGTGAGTTAGCCACCATACTTTGCTTAGTCGCTGCTGCAACCCCACCACCTTACCCCTTCCTTACCCTTTAAGCTTTGCTAGTCTTGATATCCATGGTAATGGGATTGCTGAGTCCTCGTGGCTCACAGATTACTACACCAATAGTTGCAGGTACAGGTAATGCAATGATCATGACGTGAGAGCGATGTTTGCTTGTGTTGGAGTTCTTCTTCTGCTTCTTCTTCGTTCAAGGGATAGGTTCCTAGCCGGCAGCCTGGGCTAGCTGGGTGGATGAAGTTTGAGCTTCTGTTTGTGTTTCATCTGTAGTCGGATGTCGTTCTATGTATGATGTATTGATGTATTCTTGTGGCATTGTATGCCTTTTGTATGTATCCCAAATATTATGTAATGGTATGATGTGATGATATCCACCTTGCAAAAGCGTGTCAATATGCGGTTCTATGCTTGGTGGGACCTTCGAGTCCTTTTAGGATAGTGTCGCATATTGGGCGTGACAAGTCGGTATCAGAGCCTCGACCGACCATAGGAGCCCCTTGATTGATCGCTGGCGTTGTGGAGTCTAGAACAAAACTTTTTGAGCCTTAGGAATATATCTTTCAGAGAGTAGGATTTCTTTTTACTCCTCAACCCCTTCATCGCTCTGGTGAGGACTCCTTATGTAGATGTTTTAACATTCCTATCCCCAATTTTCACATAAAATTTTTAGGATCACGCAGGTATCTTGGAGTCATTCCAATGATTTTGTGACGAGAACATTGTTCTTGGTGCCTCCTGTCATTTAGGGGTTGTGGCAGTGTCCCAGGGAGTTGAGCTCTGATCTGTTGTCATCACAATTTTATCGTTGCAGTTCCGGTATACCTGAGTTTTCGCCGACATCGAAAATCTCTTATATGCAGTTAGTGGTGAGATAACCTCGACGCCACCCAGTACTGGGGCAGGAGTTTGAGAGCATTTCCATAGCTTGTATATTGGATGCTTTTCGAAGGTTGAGGTACACGATTTCTGGAGTTTTATTTGTTATGAGTTGATGGATGGATAAAGTGGAGCATAGGGCTTGCTAGTTGTGTGATATATATTGTGCCTCCCTGTATCCCCAACACCAGATTGCATAACCAGAAAGTTTCGGGAGTTCTTAGGTGGGAATTCAAGTATCACCTAGGATATCTTTTCAACAGACACATGATACGGTATGGGATCTATCATATGTTTGTTTCCGGCTTATTCTGCAAGCCAAATCCTTTGTTTTGTTTTGAGTTGTGGTATTCGAGTTGCTTCGAAGTCAAATGTGGATTCCATACCTTTTCTAAATGGTGTTCTCATATTTTTATGTGGATGCTAATCCTTCTTGTTTATCGCGATTGTCATGTCAATTCTTTACCAACCGGTTTGCTTCTTGTCAAGGTGATCCTATCATTTTCCCCAATTCGCAAGATCACCTCTCAGTTTTCCCAACGTTGTTCACTCCATCCGTCCCCAAGTTGCCTTTGTTTTCTCGCCCTCCCGCCCTTTTTCTTCAAAGACTTAGAGATATCAAATCAACTATCCATTTTATTCATGATAAGTTTCTTCATTCTTTTCAATCAATGTTCTTACCTGGTGGTTCTAATGAAGATACTCTACAAGTTTATCATTCTTCGTTCTTTCTTCTTCGATGGGCTAAATTCAAGCTTTCGGTGTTGATTATGTCCCTTTCAACCTTTCATATGCTTTCTCATGCCGGTGCACCACTTATTTATTCACCTCTCTCTATTCATATCCGGAGTTCTCAAGATATCTCAGAAGATTCGTGTTTCCATTCTTAATCCGTTCAAGCTATTTGGAGATTATTATCTCATTCAAGCAATTCAATCCAATCGGTGCAATCTCTTTCAAGCAATCATTTCAACGGTGTTTCTCTTGAGTGGGCCTTAACCCACAGGTCTTTTCCTAGGGTCTTACATGACTCTTCTAATTTATCCAGAGCGATTCCCAAATTCTTTTCAAAAGTGTGACGTAAGAATGAATTGTCATCAGTCATATGTCTTTCTCCAAGATCTTTCACATTCTTTTCATCATTGGTGCAACCTTTTTTATTCTTCATTCTGGAGTGCCTCAATAATTCATGGTTGTGGTTCTCATCGTCATTCTCGGATTTTCAAGACCGAAGAAGCGTTCCTCTTAAATCCTTACACATTCTTCCAAAGATTCATGGTTCTAGCTTTAGGCCATCCTCTCATAATTGTTTTCGATTGCGAGAATTCTTTTCACCCATTCGGAGCAATTCAGGAGTCTTTTCAGTTTGATTCTTTGAAGCCCATCGTCTCAGAATTATTCATTCTCGGCTTTTAGCTCTTGTTCTCCGAATCTTGCCAGTGCATCGCTAAATTATTCCCTAGTGAGCTCATGATCTCTTCATTCTCTTGTATCTAAATTTCCCCAAGTATCTTCGTTCGTTTCCTAATTCTTCCCAGTGATTTGTGCCTTGCTACATTCATTTTCAATTCTTACGGTGGTTCTTAAAGATTTCTCTTCCGTCGTTATCATATCAATACATTCGTTGTTTCATAGTCCCACCGGTGGTTCCATCAAGACCTTCTCAAGTTTGTGCTATATCTATCCTTAATCCTTCAAGAAGAATAAGTGGCATGCCAATTCCTTTGCTTGCTATCAATTTAAGGTGATGAACGGTAAGCTTGACGTGATTCTTATCATCGAGGTGATTTAACACCTTATCTCGGAGGCTTGTCAAAATTCCTGGATCAAGTGTTTCATCCTTTTCTTTCGAGAGTCTCAAGCTCTCAATTATATCATGACGAAGATCCATCAAAATTAGTGCAAGGCTTTACCTTGTGTTTTCAACTTCTCTTTCTTTCTATCATCCTTTTTTTACCGGATTTCTTCATGAAGGCTCTACATGGTGCTTCCTCAAGGATTCCTTTCATTCTTAAATTGTTCTTCAAGATTTCTCTCGAAGTTAAGATCCGCCAAGATATACTCTAAAATAAACATGGTGTTCAACACATGTTTTGTTTTGAGGAGTTCAAGCATTCTTCATCTTGCATTCAAGTGCAATTCTTTTACATTATCTTTTGAGGTGGTGTTATGTCATTTTTGACAAATTCTTTCATGTTTCATGATTCAAAATTTGTCAGGAATGAGATATTTAAACCCATCATTTTCTTCCTTGGAGTTATCTTGGTATATATTTCACCTAAAGCCTTCCATTGGGAATGTTGCCATTATGGTGCTTATCTATGATCCAATTTCTGCTTCTCATCTCGATGAATGAGTTTTCATCTCCTTCTTGATCTCAATCCAATTGATTGATTCTGTTAGTGGCTGGTCTTCACCTCATAATTTGGGAATGTTTTCCTTAAGACCATTGGAAATCATATCTTTTGTTGTTGATTTCCAACAACTCCGTTCAACCCTTCATAAGAGTGCTCTCTCAAGTTCAGTTGTGACAGATGTTAGTTCTCTCATCTCCGTTCTTTTCATTCTATTCTTCGTTCATTTCAGAGGCATTGTGATGTTCCTCTCTTCGACCCATCATCTTGTTTTGTCAAGATCATGTTCTTTTCATCTTATCAAGTCTTGCATCTCTTTTCAACCGGAGTGCTGTTTGTATTTGTTCTTCCTTGTTCCTTGGTTATCTCGTTTCAACCAGAGTGGTTTCAATTCCTTCTTGTCGTCATTCATATCTTTGCAACCTCCGAGGTTCACATGGTGTTCCTTGTTTCTCTTTTCTACCGGAGTGCTCTCAATTTCGCTCGACTCTATTGTGTTCTTTCTTTCAAAAAAAAATTCAACCTCTCAAGGTTCATTGGTTTCACTCGTTTGTCAAAAAGCAACTTTGTTTTACCTCTTCCTCTTCCGTTTCTCCCCGGTGCCATCCTTGGATCTCAGGTCGAGATCTCTTGTAAGTGGACGAGAGTTGTGACGCCCCAAGACCAACGCTCCAGACGCCTTCCATTTATTTCTGTTGTCGCTGTGTGTTTTATTTGTTTGTTGCGTTCATCATGTCAACTCTTGCATTGCATCATGTCATCATGCCATCATATCATTAATTTTACAACTCTTTTAAATAAATTGTATGGATCCTTGATCCATTTAAATCGAGGGAAGGGTGACTTCTCTTTATAACTTATCCTTGGAATATTAGGGAGCTATTACAAAATATTCCATTGATTTGGAATTAACCATAACACACTTGCAAAATATTCCATGCCTTTGTTATCTGAATTCTTGGTCTCCAACCTTGCCCATAAACTCTTTCATCACTTTCCGGAGCTCCACCAAAAATCTCAACATTTTCGGACCTTCCTTTTACCAAGTCCTAGTTCAAACCCATTTGAATTAAATTCAAATGAGTTTGAATTCATATCTTTCGATCTTGCCACTTCTAATATTCTCGGACCAAGCATATTTTTGTGAGTCCAAGAAAATTATCCCCGTGCCCAAATTCTTTCTCCAACCCTTTCCTTCTCTCTTTTTCTTTCTTTGCTATTTACTGTTTTTGGTAAATAAAAGAGAAATGGGAGAGAGAATCCTAACTGGCCACTTGGGCCTCCCACCAAGCCAGCCCAGCTGGGCCTCCCAACCTCCTGCGCCGGCCCACCTAGGCAATCCACAGCCCAGCCCGCACCCCTGCAAACCCTAGCTAACCTAGCCCGATCCTCTGCAACCTCTCCCTCTCGTTCCCCACTCCACCGCCACCCGCTCGACCTCGTCCCCCAACCTATTTCCTCTCCTCTCGATCCACTGCCCTTCTCCTCTTCCCGCGCCTCGTCGTCGCTCAAGCCCCGCCACGGCGCCTTGTGTCGCCGGAGCCCCGTGCCAAGACCTCCCTTGCCTCATCATGTCTAGGGCGAGGAGGACGACCGACATCACCTCCTCCCATGCTCGACGCCGTGGGCGCACCAAGCGCGCCTCCCATGACTGTCGTTTCCCGCTGCTGCTTCGACTGCCGACCCCGTCCTCCTTCCATCGCACATCGCCTCTGCCTCCGGTGGCCGTGGCGCCTTGCTGCGTCGCTCAAATCACGCCCGCGCCCACTACTGCATGCATCCCCATGGCGCTCCGCCGCACCTTGTCTCGCCTGCAACCGTCTCCCGCAACAAAGCCCTCCATACTGCCATCCTGCACCGCCTGTTCCTTGACCATCTGCTCCATCGGCAACCTCCACACCACTGCGAGGCTCTTCTCACGAGCACCTCCTTCTAATCCCCTACGGGCCCTCGTCGTGACCCTTCCTCCACTAGCAGCCTCCTGCTGCCTGTCGTCTCCATGGCCTTGAGGAGCCGCCCAAGCTGCCGTTAATTTTGGCCCTTGCACATCACCATTGACCCGAGGAGACTAACACCGCAAGTACAAGGACAATCCCCGAATATTTTGGACGTGCCAAGTTCCTCTCGAAAGTACGTCTACATGATGATCCGCCAAGTACCGTAGCACCGAAGACCTTGGATACGCCAAGGTCGAGTACGCCTGGAGATGCAACAAGTACCTCTACCGACGCCCGAACGACTACAAGGTGTTGCGCCAAGTACCACCACCATCGACTGCGAAGGGCTTGGAGTCATCAATTACATCTCCGAACGAACGTGAACGACTACCGTCACCAAGACCGGACTGCAAAGTACCCCGATGTTCATCCCCATGTTCGACTCCATCGTCGAGAATGACTACATGATGACTGTGGATATGGAACCGAAGAACGCCAAGTACCCCTTCGAGTTGTCTAGACCGGCAAGTTCGAAGACCCCTAGTACCACGACAATCAATGCATAGTACCACTACCTTTGCCGTGTACAACTACCGTCGCCCCGAAGATGTTGGATTCGTCAAGTCCCTCTCCAAGACGTGTACCACTACTTCCACTACCATTGCGAGAAAGTTTACTTTCTTATACACCGCATCCAACTCGTTCTACCCCGAAAATGCACGCTTCGAAGGTATAACTGCTGATACAACGACTCGTGGACGAATGCATGTTGTACGAGATGAACCGTATGTTTGCACCGTGTTAGAATTGTCACTCGTTTCCATGCGACTAACCCATGGGAACCCGGTAGTCGGGAGCACCCCACCATCTTGCTCAACTCACTCATGCCTTTTGTTTCGCCACCAACATATCAATCAAGTGGCCGAATCATCGGAATGTTGCCGTTGCACCATTCCCGTTATTGTCGCCATGGCACCCTTTCATTCCGTCATGGCGACAAGTGCTTCATATCATGTTCATGTCACATTTTCAAAAAGTTGTATAAAACTTGTTTATGTCATCCGCATCATGATAACAACATCTAAAAGGTTTAAAATTGTTGTTTGCATCTATTGCTAAATATACATACGGGGATTTACCGAAATTGTTGTTTGTTATTTCCGAGCTCATTTAAACTTGCTTAATAGTTTATTTACTTATGCTTCACCTATTGCCATGTTTAACAACATTTAATATTGTTGAGTAGATTAAACGGGAGAGAACTGAACAATTGATGTGGTGTTTCGTCAATATGCAACCCGTTGCATATTGAGCTCCACTTAACTTGTAGTTTTGTTTGTTGCACTTTGCCATGCCATGCCTCATTAAATCAGACATGCATCATATTTGATTGTGCATCATGCCATGTTTATGCTTGTTGGTTTACCATGTTGTTCCCTTCTTTCTGGTTGTGCTTCTTCTTGATAGTTCCGGTCATGTTGCGATTGTGAGGATCCGTTCGACTACGTTGGCTCGTCTTCTTCATGGACTCGTTCTTCTTCCTAGTTGGATTTCAGGCAATGATGAGGACATCAATACCATTGTTACACCCACAGCCCCTACTGTTACATATACTGGACCAATTACTAGAGCTCGCGCACGCCAATTAAATTACCAGGTACTTTCGTTTCTTGGTAATGATTCTAATGTTCATGAGATTATGATGCTGCCTAAATTGGATACATTTGTTTCGCTTACAAATGAAGGGCCTAGCTTGGAGAAGGATGAACATTGGAGCAAGAACACGCATGGAGTTGATGGCATGCGCAAGGGGATCAAGAACGGAGTTACAAGTGATGATTTCAGGACTTTGAAGCCGCCATAAGGAGTGCATGAAGCCTTGGACGAAATATACAAGATGCCACTTCATAATATTAGTCCATAGGCTATTCTAGGTGCTGCGTCACCTTATTAATGGGCCAGGCCCATGTAATTTCGAAATACTTAAGTATAGGCTATTTTTAGAGTCCGTATGTGTGGGGAAACAAGAGTTAGGGTTGGTTTCGGACCCCACCCTCAAGGGCCACGAAATTCCCCCCTCTTCCTCCATATATACAACCCTTAGGGCGTCATTTAGACTTTGGGTTTTGTTTAGATTAAAAGTTCGCCATAGCTGCAACTTCGCGTACTTCGTTTGTGTCCAACGACCAGACCAAGACGTCATAGAACCCCACCTTGATCAATAAAGCTTTCATCTTATATTCGCAATATCCCGATTGCAATCTCAGTTTCTTGCTTGTTCTTCGTTTGTTCGCGGGAAACAGACCCTCGTGGTCAGGTTGATCGTGCTCCGGCGTGGTCAATAACCCTCAGAAGTTGGTTTAGCGATTGCTAAGGCGCGACGTCTCGCACGTTCGTAGTCGGATCGTCAAGGTCGACTCCCACAGAAAACGATAGCCACCATCTCATCGAAACATCGGGACACCTTAGCCTTTATCAAGTGGTATCAGAGCGGTGGAGGATAAGAAAAAGTGGTAGATGGGCGATGATGATGGTGCGGCGGCGGCGTGACAACTTATGACCAGAACTCGAAACTCTAAAAGACTAGACTCTAAGACCAGCAACTTGACACGACGATGCAACCGCAAATTCAACAAAGCAAAAACCCTAAAAAGATTATGCAAAGGCTCAGATTGGTTCAGATATGATGAACTAACCCTAATTTTTTTTCTGGCTTTTTCGTGGACTGTAGGTATGAAGAACAGACTCGATCTAATCTACGAAAAACTGTAAAATCTCACCGAGCAACCTGGAAATCTGATACCACTTGATAGAGGCTAAGGTGTCCCGATGTTTCGATGTTTTGAGGAGAATGAAGCTATGCTTGCATGTTTTATGGGTGGATTAAATAGAGAGATTCAGACGATTCTAGAGTATAAGGAGTATACTAATATCACTCGTTTATTCCATCTTGCTTGTAAAGCTGAACGTGAAGTGCAGGATCGACAGGCATTGGCGCGGACTAACTTTTCTGCAGGTCGACCTTCATCATGGACACCACGTGCGTCATCTACTTCCACACGTTCTGCTACACCGGCGCCTCCGTCGGCTGCCACCTCCAACCGTGATACAATAAAGCAGGCACAATCACCACTATCTGCCAAGAGCACACCTTCTGGGCTGCAAAGAGCTCTTCTTCTTCCATGGCATCAATAGGGCAAACACATGATATTATTTGTCGACGTTGCAAGGGTGGAGGTCATTATGCGAGAGAATGCCCATCTAAGCGTGTGATGATTGTTACTGAGGATGGTGGGTATGAGTCCGCTAGTGACTATGATGAGGAGACTTTGGCTCTTATTACACGTGAAGAACACGGTGGAGACGATTCTGATCATGAGATGCAATACATGGCTCCTGAAGATGCTGACAGGTATGAATGTTTAGTTGCTCAACGTGTTTTGAGTGTGCAGGTTACACAAGCTGAGCAAAATCAGAGGCATAATTTGTTCCATACAAAGGGAGTTGTGAAGGAACGTTCTGTTCGCGTGATCATAGATGGAGGAAGCTGCAATAACTTGGCTAGCATGGAGATTAATGCATCTATCAGGCAAGATGACCGTCACCTTGGATCTCACTACTATCTTTGCTATGCTAGTTGTCTCAATGCTATCGCTATGTAGCGCTACCTACCACTAGTTTATCAAGCCTCCCAAATTGCCATGATTAGCCTCTAACCGTTTCACCCTTCCTAGCAAACCGTTCTTTGGCTATGTTACCGCTTTGCTCCCCTCTTATAGCATTGCTAGTTGCAGGTGCAGTTGCAGGTTGTTCCATGTTGGGACATGGATATCATGGGATATCACAATACCTCTTATTTAATTAATGCATCTATATACTTCGTAAAGGGTGGAAGACTCGGCCTTATGCCTGGTGTTTTGTTCCACTCTTGCCGCCCTAGTATCCATCATACCGGTGTTATGTTCCTTGATTTTGCGTCCCTAACACGATGAGGGTTTATGGGCCCATCTTGACAATTTGCTTTGAATAAAACTCTTCTAGCAAGGCCGAACATTGGTTTTAACATTTTCCATAATAATACTTGAACCTAATAATTAATTGGCATAGGGCATCATGAACCCGAGGATTTTCTACATACAGGGGGGCCAGTGTTGATGGTGTTGGTCCCAAATAGAGCACCGTGCGGGACCGCCCTAGGCAACTTGGGGTATTTGGACCCTGTACGCTTCGCTCATCCGGTGTACCCTGAGAACGAGATCGTGCAGCTCCTATCAGGCTAGGTCGGTGCATCGGGAGGTCTTGCTGGACTTGTTTTACCATTGTCGAAATGTCTTGTGCACCGGGATTCCGAGTCTGATCGGGGGGTCCCGCGATGGAGGATTGTCTCTGCGGATCGTGAGCTTGTAATGGGCTAAGTTGGGAAACCCTGCAGGGTTTAAACTTTTGAGAGCCGTGCCCGCCGTTATGTGGCAGATGGGAATTTGTTAATATCCGGTTGTAGTGGACTTGAAGTAAACTCAATTAAAATACACCAACCGTGTGCATAGCCGTGACTGTATCTTTTCGGGTACGGTTGAGAAGAGAACACGGTTGGGTTATGTTTGAACGTAAGTAGTTTAGGATCACTTATTGCTCGTAACTAGTTGGCGATCGTTTGTTTAGCTTCTCATCTTACTCTTGTACTCATGAGTTAGCCACCATAATTTTCTTAGTCGCTCCTGCAAACCCACCACCTTACCCCTTCCTTACCCTTTAAGCTTTGCTAGTCTTGATACCCATGGTAATGGTATTGATGAGTCCTCGTGGCTCATAGATTACTACACCAACAGTTGCAGGTACAAGTAATGCGAGGTTCATGACATGAGAGCGACGTTTGCTTGTGTTGGAGTTCTTCTTCTGCTTCTTCTTCGCTCAGGGAATAGGTTCCTAGCCGGCAGCCTAGACTAGCAGGGTGGATGTCGTTTGAGCTTCTGTTTGTGTTTCATTTGTAGTCGGATGTCGTTCCATGTATGATGTAATGATGTATTCTTGTGGCATTGTATGCCTTTTGTATGTATCCCAAATATTATGTAATGGTATGATGTGATGATATCCACCTTGCAAAAGCGTGTCAATATGCGGTTCTATCCTTGGTGGGACCTTCGAGTCCTTTTAGGATATTGTCGCATATTGGGCGTGACATTAATCTATGCATCATATGAACTTGTGTCAATGGAGTAAGTTGAAGATTGCCATGTCTATTCCCTGCCCATGCCATCCACATAAATATTAAAATATCTTTGCTTGCTGTTATGTGCATCCCAATGCAACATCATAATGTTACTATTTTACAACTCCAGTTTTTCAGTCATTAATCTGTAGCAGAACATTGCATGGAGCATATTAAATTAACATTGATTCTTATAAACCAGAACCTTAACTATGAATTGAAGTCTGTTGTCTCTACTTTAGGTGCATATTAAGTTTGTTCCCTATAGTTCATGTAGCATGTGGATTTGGTGCTTGCAATATGCCTAGTTGTTGTTTTGGGCAGATTGTCATTATAACTTGTGTTGATAGTAATTGTTGAACCGTTGCTCCGTTTCGATCATGTCCTATATGAAACCTGCTTAGAATTACATGTAGTTTCCTCATGTCATGTTGCATCCTTGATTTGAGTGTTTGTGGTTGATGTTTGCATGCATTTAGCACCAATGCCATGTTAAACTTGTTTTGCTCATATCTTTTAGACTGTAGCTCTAAATTAATGATCTACATATGTAACTTGACAAGAAAAACATGTAGGTCATCATGGTGCCCTTTAACTTGCTGTTTTACGACATTAACATTGAGTTTAATGCATATTAGAACCAAATTCGAAATTTGCATATGGGGACTTACCGGAATTGTTATGTGTTGTTTCCGGCCTCATTTAAACTTGCTTTGTTGTGAGGTTCTTTCATGCATCATCTCTTGCCATGAGTAACGACATTTAACCTTGTCATGCATGATACTTGGTTGTGCATCATGCCATGTTTATGCTTGTGTGTTTACTGTATTGCTTGCTTCTTTTCGGTTGTGCTTCTTCTCGATAGTTCATGCTTTCATTGCGATTGTGAGGATGTGTTCGACTACGTTGGCTTATCTACTTCACGGACTCGATCTTCCTCCGAGCAGGATTTCAAGCAAGATGACCATTACCTAGTATATCACTACTATCTTTGCTTTTCTAGTTTTCTCGATGCTACTGCTATGTCGCGCTACCTACCACTTGTTTGTCAAGCCCCCAAAATTGCCATGAAACAGCCTCTAACATTTTCCACGATTCGAGCAAACCGTTGATTGGCTATGTTACCGATTTGCTCAGCCCCACTTATAGCGTTGCTAGTTGCAGGTGCAGTGCAAGTTGTTCCATGTTGGGACATGGACATTATGGGATATCATAATATAACTTATTTAATTAATGCATCTATATACTTGGTAAATGGTGGAAGGCTCGGCCTTTTGCCTCGTGTTTTGTTCCACTCTTGCGGCCCTAGTTTCCGTCATACCGGTGTTATGTTCCTTGATGAGCGCTCCTAACACATGTGGGTGTATGGGAACCCCCTGACCAATCGCTTAGAAAAGAACTCTTCCAGCAAGGACCAACTTGGTTTTAAAATTTACCAACATAATAATACTAATTAATAATAAACTGATGCATAGGGAGTTAGCGCTATGCGTGGATTCCTAATTCCACATACTGCAGGTGGACCAGTGCCGATGTGTTGGTCCAAAACGGGCAGCCTGCGGGGCCACCACAGGGAAACTAAGGATTGGTTTTACTTGTAGCTTGTCCCATCCGGTCGTGCCCTGAGAATGAGATACGCAGCTGCTATCGAGATTGTCGGCACATCGGGCGACCTTGCTAGTTTAGTTTTTACCTCTGATGAGAGGCAGGTTAACCGGAATTCCTTATCATAAGCATCATGTTATTCATGGTGTGAGGATGTTCCATCAGATGCACATGGTAATTTATAATGGACCACTTGGAGAACCCCTACATGGTTAAATCTTTTCAGAAGCCGTGCCCGTAGTTATGTGGCGACTTGGAAATTTATAATATCCGGTTGTAGAGAACTTGGCGGGGTTATGTTTGACTCGTTAGTAGTCTAGGATCACTTATTGATCATTACTAGTTTGCGACCGTTAGGCGCAGTTTACTCTTCTTACTCTTGTACTCGTATGTTAGCCACCCACTGGTGCGCGTCGGTCCTAAACAAACGGTTTTTAACCCCTTTCCGCGACGGCATTTGGAACCTCGCCAAGTGAGTGTGGGTGATAGGGGGGTCCTTCCCACATGACCTAGAAACCGTTAGGGATATGCCCTCCTGGCACGCACGCTCGGCAAAATGAGAACGTGTGCGACCGGCAAGCGCTCAAATACGGAAATACGTACAGTAGAGCTAAAAAACAATTATACGGCGAAATTGTTTCCGGTCGCAAGTACATCCCACACAGTTAGTCCATGCTAAACGTTTCCTTTCGTATGTACATCCCACACAGTCGCTCAAACGAAAATGTTTCCCTTCACAGGTACATCACACACAATTTTTCCCGTTAAATCGTTTGCGTTATTGAATGTATCACAGAAGGTCCGTAGAAGAAACTATGTGGCAAAGGCTGTCCATCACACACAGTTTTTATGTGATAAACGTTTGCGCAAGGTGGCCTAACACAAATAGTTTTCAAGAGAAAGTGGTGTGTGATTGTTCATTGATCCAACTTGGTTTATTCCTAGAAACTGTGTGCATTACCTGAGGTCATCGCCCACGGTATTTTTTCAACAACCGTTTGGAATAGCAAGACCCAATTAGCTGGCTAATTCGCCATTAGTAGGATAATTATATGATTATTCATAATCCATTTATTAATCTAATTGACATTTCATATTAAGCACACAATATATTTCATTTCCATATTAAGGAAGCAGAATTTCATAATTGAAATACATCAGAGTACAACATGATATAGCTTCAGCAATCTGCTACCCCATTACACAACTGCACTAGCAGCAAGTTGCACATGCAACATGTAGAACCTTTCGAAATTAGCATCATAGACGGTTTATAGACAGATGCATCTCATCTGGAAAACCGCTGAAGCGGAAGGTGAATATTGAGCCTTCATTCATGTTGAAGGTCTTTGCAACTTTAGGCCAGTGCATGTGGATGATTGACCGTCCGTCCTTCGTCCTCTTCAGGAACACTTCAATATTGAACCGTGGGTGTTGTGTGAATACCTTCCTTGCCTCCTGACCATAGAGGTGGTTTGAGAGGTAATCATCAGTGAACTGCTTTGGAAAGGCCTGAAAAAAGGATGTGTATAAATATCTTCTCTATATTGGAAATGGGGCAAAGGAATAAAAAGAGGCAAGGTATAATAGTTAGTACCACCTTGTAGTGAACTGATGTCTTCTTTATTGTGCAGACAACAATCGTGTTGTTTATCCTAACAATCTTTCTGAGTTTCTTGATTTGATTTATATTCATGGACAACTCATTTCCCCATATGCAAAAAGGGTCGAACAGTGGGTCAAAACCTTTGACAACAGGACCTACATCTGCAAGACCAAATTGTTAGAAACCAAAATATTAGAATGGTTCCTGCAATTGCACAATAATTGTGGCACCCCGGCTCAGAGGGACCAGTTTACCATGCATTGCCAGCCCAGAGACCATGTCTTCTGGCAACACACATCATCTTGGTACAGAATAACAACCGCTTTATTGATGCTAGCGGAACAGAGTTACATTACAACAGCTGTCGAGGCCAACCAGCACACTCGGTGCGGCTGAACAATATGTACATTATTTAGTGAACATAAAGGGGCATCGATCCGAACAACTACGTGGCAGCGGAATAACGTCGCAGAAGCTCCATATCACAGGGACACCGATGTGGACACGATCTAGACTCGAACAGCGCTCCTCTCCAACGATACTTTCCTGAAATCTGGCATGACATGCTAGGTCAGTACATTGAATGTACTTGCAAGCTCACAACAGGCATAATCATAATGACAAACAAAGTTATGATATTTAACGAATTATTAAAAATGCAACACTATATGTCAACATGTTGTGATCATGCTCGAAGGTCCCTCGGGACAGCTTACCAACCGTGATCATCTCTAGATCACAAACACACCACCAAAGTGGTCAGATTACAAACACACCACCAAAGTGGTCTTTCTCAAGAACAACTCGTGATCCTTACGGCGATCACAACCATGACCATCATTTGGTCCCAAATGCCTCGATGGCCTTTCTGCCATCCATCAACAATGCAAAGTTCATAGCTTAGCGTGCAATTTTTATTAAACGTTGACTCATGGTGGGACCTACTACGAGGTGTCCGTAACCGTGGACTCGGCTATCGATAGATTACACACTCTATAGAGGTAGTACACCGTACCCACACCACGGAATCCATGGCCTCGCACTCCCATTCGGGTGGACCAACGACATTCCATCAAAACCCCTCCATTCCCACAGCACTCTCCTGGCCACTCCGACCCAAATCCCCAACGGGCTGGTCCTGGGTGGCCCCGTGTCTAGCAAAGACATCCCGACCACCGTCGTGGTCAAAACACTCCCACTCGGGAACACTCCCACTCGGGACTCAGTACCATAATCTCATCAACGAGCACACAAGATTATGTCTGCTTACCGGGCTAGGGCAAGCACGACATAACCTTCCCTAGATGGAGGCACCGACCAGAGGCCATGTCAATGGACCGAATCAAGGCCTTCCCACAAAGGCAAATGTGGTTGCACTAGAAAGAAACTCGATTCAGCGGCACCATGACCTAGTCAACAGTATATTCAAGTTGAGTTATATTCAGGTTTAACCTTAAACTAAAAATGACCGGTGTCATAGCATGCCATGAAATGCAAAACAACACATGCATCATATAGTGATAAAAATGACCGATGTCATCCTTATACACACCAAGCATAACGTCAACAACTCAAATTACTCTACTTGCTCAAATAACTCACAACTTAACCAAAATATTTTGCAACAAGTTTTATTGATTTCTTACGCAAGAAAGTAACTCCGATAAATTTCAATTATGCTTGTCAAAAAGATTTCACTATGAACAACTCTTACTTTCTTTATCACTAAGTTGGGTTCAAACATTCTGTAAGACAAGTAATATGATTAAACAAGTATTTAACAGAACATTTTCTAACAAATTTTTATCAATCTAAGGAGGGCAAAAACATAGCTTTAAATAATTATTTCTAACATCACCTCAAATAAATCTTATCTTGCTTTATCCACTAAACTAGTTTCACCCATTCTGTAGATCAAGCATAACAACTAACCAATGTTTAATAGAATATAAATAACTCCATAATAATTTAAATGCATGGATTAATCATTTCATTCAAGTAAGAAAATCTCAAATATTGAAATGGCACCATGAAAATGTTGTTGTGGCTTGCCTTAGTGCACATGAGGTTCACAAGCCTCCTGGTGATCCTCAAGCCAAGTTTCACCTTCTGAAAATAGTTTTAAACACAAAAAGAAAATATCAAGAACACTTCTGAAAATCCCCAGAAATTCTAGACAACCCAGAAAAATATCATCTTTGGTGAGCTGTTAGATTTCTTATCAAAGAACAAAATGCAAAAAGAATCAATTCATTTGGACTTATGGTTGAAAAGTTATAACTGTTTGAAGTGTTCTGTAAATTCAAATGAATTTGAATAAAAGAAATAGACTGGGGGGTGACGTCGAAGGCGTAAAGCCCAGGGGCGCCACCACTCGTACCGCTTCGCGGCGTACTGAGTGGCTGACTAGCGGGCCCCGCTAGTCAGGTGGGGGAAGAGGAAGAAGGAAACAGAGGGGGCCGCGGCTTCGCTAGAGCTCTCGCCGGCGATGAGGGCTCCTTGGCCCAAATGAGAGGGAGGGATGGCAAGAGGGGGTTGAGGGGCACCTGCCCGTACCCGTAGCGTAGCTAGGGGCGATCGGACGGTGTCAGAATCAAACTCGCAAGCGGAGACAGAACGTGGAGGTCGCCGGAGTTGAGGAAAACGGCGAGAAGAGGCCAGTCCAGGGGCTCCTAGCGGGCGAGACGGCCTCACCGGAGAGAGGCGGAGGCCCTGGAGGGGTCGCCTAGGCCTGGGAGGGGCTGGAGCTACTGCGGCGACCAGAGGGGATCGCTGGCAAGCTTGAGCTCGGGGACAGTGGCCCGAGGCCTGCCCGGCCGGGCTCATGCTTCCTACTCGACCGTGGGGTGTGTGTGAGTGCTGGATGGTGCTCGAGGAGGCTAGGAAGGGCTCTATTTATAGGCGAGCGGCGAGGGTGCTCTAGGCACCGCCGGTGGACACCTGTCCACGGTGCCCGACGACGAGCGGCGCCAGTGAGAGGGGGAGAAGGCGACGGAGGTCACGCGGCCACTATGGGCCGGCGGAGACGAGCACAGGATCAAGAGGATGGCGATGAGCACAGTGCGCTCCGCACTGTTGGGCTGGCCGGACCTTGCTCGTGCTCGCTGCGGCGAGCTCCAGCGTCGGTGAGCGCCAGGGAGGAGTTAAGAACGTTGAGATGATGATGGTGGCGAGAGTTGGCATGGTTGGGCAGGCGGGGAAGCGAGCACACGAGCAACAGAGGCTCGGGCGCATCACAGAGCGCGTCGGCTGCATGCCAGCACGCCTGGACGAACGCGGTCACCACGTGAACTATGACATCAGGTCGATCTAAGCAAAAACTCAATGTCTGGCATGTTGTTCGTGGTAGTTTTGAGTGTTACCATGATTTGGTTTGGATCCAGGTGCAGTAGAGAAGTTTTCACACACCAAGTAAGTTTCTGGTCAGTAACTTGGTGATGTTACTGTGGTCAAATGGCTTGGAGTTTGAAGCTGTGCTTTGGAGGGTAGTGATAAGTTACTAAGGTGAAGATGCACAAGAAAGTTTAGGTCAAATGGAGCAAGTAAAATGGTAGTTGTTGTAGAAACCACCATTTCTGTCCAGAATAGAAAAGATTTTATGTAGCAAAAATATTCAAAAAAGTGTTGAAATATTTTTGCTCAGGAAGGTGCACTAGGGTTCACAGAATATTTGTGAATTATCTCAGATTTTTCTGAGCCATAAAAATTGGGGTTGCTTTGAAGCAAACAGATCTGGCTTAGGGTTTTTGGAAAGAAAATGAATATTTTTCATTTAAGAAAAATATTCCAAAGATTATTTTTGGGTGGGTCAGAAGTGAAATGATGATTTAGGAGGAAAGTGAAGCACTTGGGTGAAAGTTAAGGATGCCCAAGTGTTTAAGTCCATATGAAAAGATTCAGAAACTCCAAGTTTCAAAAAAAATCAAATGAAAAATCAAGCAAATAAGAAAGGGCAAAACCCAGGCTGTCACAAACCTCCCCCACTTAGAATGAATCTCGTCCTTGAGATTCGGTTGCTTGGGAAAACCACTCTGGATACTGATCCCTAAGGAATTCTTCCTGCTCCCATGTTGCTTCTGACTCTGTGTGATGCTCCCACTGAACCTTGTAAAATTTTCTGACTTTACTGCGAGTGACCCTTTCCATCTGATCTAAAATTTTGAACGGTCTCTCTTCATAAGTTAAATCTTTTGCCAATTCTATCTCAGCCGTTGTAGTTCTTTTCTCACGCGGGGATATTCATCGTCTCAATTGCGAAACATGGAACACGTTGTGTATGTCTGCCAATTCCGGGGGTAGTTCCAGTTGATATGCAACCGTTCCCACTCAAGACATAATCAGGAATGGACCAATGAATCTGGGTGCTAGCTTTCCACGAGTCTGAAATCTCTTGACTCCTTTCATAGGAGTGACTCGGAGGCATGCGTGTTCTCCGGGTTCAAAACTGACCTGCCGATGTTTGGCATCATAATAACTCTTCTGTCGAGATTTGGCCAATTGCAGTCTGTCTCGGATTTCCCTAACTTGTTTCTCAGCTTCCAGCATGAGATCCGTTCCGAAGATACGGCTATCTCCAGTCTGAGACCAATTTAGAGGAGTGCGACACTTACGGTCATACAGAGCTTCGTATGGTGACATCTTTAGACTGGTCTGGAAACTGTTGTTATAAGAGAACTCGGCATACTGTAGGCAGTCTTCCCATTTAGCACCTTTGGCTAGCACACAGGCTCGCAACATATCTTCGAGTATTTGGTTTACCCGCTCTATCTGTCGATCTGTCTGAGGGTGATAGGCAGTACTATATTTCAGTGCTGTCCCCAAGGCTTGATGGAGACGGGACCAAAAAGCAGAGGTAAACAAAGAACCTCGGTCGGAAGTGATAGTTCGGGGTACTCCATGCAGACTGACGATCCTGGATACATACAGTTGTGCACGTTCATTTGCTCTGTATCTGGTGCTGATCGGAATGAAATGAGCAACCTTGGTCTGGGTGTCTATTATAACCCAGATTACATCCTTGCCTTGCTGAGTCCTAGGCAATCCTGTGATGAAATCCATGCAAACGTCATCCCATTTCCACTGTGAAACTGGTAGCGGTTGGAGAAGTCTGACTGGCTTCTGATGATCTTCTTTCACCTTGTTGCATATGTCACAACAGGCTACAAAATAGGCAATGTCTTTCTTCATTCCATCCCACCAGAATATTTGTTTAAGGTACTCATACATTTTCGTACCTCCCGGGTGAATGGAATATGCAGATTCGTGGGCTTCTGACAGGATTTTCTTCTTCAAGTCCGGTTGATTTGGTACACAAATGCGTCCACGGAATCAGAGGGTACCAAATTCGTCCTTGGAGAAGTCAGAGGCCTGCTTTGCCATCTGGCCCTTGGCACGTCTCTGTAGGTTGGTGTCAGCTGGCTGTGCCTTGCAGATCTCTATCTCAAGTGTGGGGGTAACTTCCAAAAAATATTAGCGAGGTCAGCCTCTATGATGACCAAGTTGAGCTGAGCGATCTCCTCTTGGAGTTTGGTGGGCAATGATTTTAACATGACATTTAAGCTGACGGGCTTTCGACTAAGCGCATCAGCAACGACGCTGGCCTTGCCTAGATGGTAATTTATTCCAAGGTCATAATCCTTGACCAACTCTAACCATCTTCGCCGACGGAGATTTAAATCTGGCTGAGTGAAAATGTACTTGAGGCTTTTGTGGTCAGTAAAAATTTGGCACATTTTTTCAATGAGGTAGTGTCTCCAAATTTTTAATGCATGAACCACTGCAGCCAATTCCAAATCATGGGTAGGATAATTTCCCTCATGAGGTCGTAGCTGTCGCGATGCATATGCTACTACCTTGCTGTCTTGCATCAACACGCAACCAATACCTTGTCTGGAGGCATCGTAGTACACATCAAAGCTGCGATAAATGTCTAGAAGAGTCAATACAGGTGCGGTTGTCAGTCGTATCTTCAGCTCATTAAAACTCTTCTCACAGTCCTTTGTCCACTTAAACTTTGTATCCTTTTTGAGCAGCTCCGTCATGGGTTTAGCAATTTTGGAAAACCCTTCAATAAAACGATGATAGTATCCAGCTAATCCGAGGAAACTCCAGATCTGTGTCACGGTCGTGGGTGGTACCCAATCGAGCACATCCTTTACTTTGCTCGGGTCCACGGCTATACCTTCGGCGGATAGTACATGTCCGAGAAATCCAACCCTCTTGAGCCAAAATCCACACTTACTGAACTTGGCGTATAGCTGATGGTCACGGAGCTGTTGTAGTACTGCTCGGAGGTGATCCTTGTGTTCTTCTTCACCCTTGGAGTAAATGAGGATGTCATCGATGAAGACTACCACGAATTTGTTGAGGAAGTCCATAAATACTTTGTTCATCATATGCATGAAGAAAGCAGGGGCATTGGTGAGACCAAAGGACATCACGGTATATTCGTAAAGACCGTACCGAGTAGTGAATGCGGTCTTAGGAATATCTTCCTTTTTAATCTTGAGCTGATGATATCCGGTCCGTAAATCGATTTTAGAGAATACCTTAGCCCCACTGAGCTGATCAAACAGATCATCAATCCTTGGCAGCGGGTATTTATTTTTGATGGTGACCTCATTCAGCCGGCGGTAATCTATGCTCATACGGAGACTACCATCCTTCTTGCCCATGAAAATTGCAGGTGATCCCCACGGTGAGGAGCTGGGATGAATATAACCTTTCTAGAGTAATTCGTCAAGTTGTTTCTTTAGCTCCACTAATTCCGATGAGGGCATCCGGTAATACTTCTTGTATAATGGTGCGGTTCCGGGCACAAGATCTATGGGAAACTCCAGTTCCCGATCTGGCGGCATGCCTGACAGTTCTTCTGGAAACACATCAGGGTACTCACTGACCACAGGAATAAATTCCAATTCAACCACAGCAGTGCACACTAATTCTGGCTTGGGTATATTCTTGCGAGCATAGAATTTGGTGAGTTGCCCATCCAGACTGGTCAGATTGACTTCTTGGGTTGCGCAGTTTATGCAAACTTGATATTTGGTCAACCAATTCATGCCCAATATAATATCCAACTTTTCAGACTCAAGGATTATCAGAGATGTTGGAAAGCAGACACCGTTGATATTGATCTCCAGATCACGGCAGACCAGATTGCTCTCGATTATGGATCCGGGGGTTTGTACCATCATATTTTTGCCCAAAATGGTGCAAGGAAAATTGTTTTGGGCGGCAAAACTCCGAGAAATAAAAGAATGGGAAGCCCTAGAGTCAAATAAAATTATGGCAGGTATGTCATTAACAAAAAACATACCAATGACGACTTCTGGCTTTTCTTGGGCTTCATCGGCGGAGATATGATGCACGTGCCCGGTGAAGTTTTGCTGGTTTGGCCGCGACTCCATGAAATTGACTTGCGGCCAACTTAGGGAATTCGTCTTGTTGTTCTTGGGGCACTGCTTGGCATAATGTCCGTGCTGCCCGCAAATGAAACAAGAATTATTGCGCTGACGCTCCTCACGCATTGGATTGGTCACAATATTCTTGACTTGAGTGGTGGTCTTGTTAACATTCAGCTGCCAATTTGGCATGTATTCCACCTGAGTCTGCTGCCAGGTACGAGCCTTTTGCACAGGTGGCCCATCCTTCTTTGGCTCAAACTTGCGCTTGTTGTCATTAGCAGGCCTATTATCGGATATAAGCTTGTGCTCCCATTCAGCAATGAACGCCTTGTCCACCAGAGTTTGGAAATCCGTGAAATCAAACATACTGAGAGCACACCGAAGTTGCGGATTTAAACCTCCAAGAAATCTGTCAATCTTCCTTTCTTCGGTGGCCACGTCATACAGAGAGTAATGGGCCAAATGATTGAATTTTTGCAGATATTTAGCCACAGACTGATTTCCTTGGACGAGCGCGAGAAATTCACGCCGCTTGGCCTTCATAACTCCAGTAGGGATATGATATTTTCGGAACTTATCCTTAAATTTCTCCCAGGTGATTTCCTCATCAATCGGCCAGATGGCCTTTGTATTTTCCCACCATATGGCAGCTGCGCCTTCAAGGTAATGAGTTACAAATGGAAATTTATCATTTCCTTCAGTACGGGCAATGTCAAGCTTTTTCTCCATTGTGCGTAACCAATCGTCGGCATCCATTGGGTCAACAATCTAACTGAAACTGGGTGGATTGGTCCTCTGAAAGTCTGACAGCTTTGAGTGATGACCATTCTGATTTCCATTCTATCCAACCATAGCTTGAACACTTCTCAATATTTCAATCAGATCACTGTTCCTTTTTTTTGTTCAAACATACACAGAATTTGCTCAGTGGAGGGAGGATCAGGCGGTGGAGGTGGTGGCTGAACGTACAGCTCGGGAGAATGTCCTGCCTGTCATGCGGAACAACGAACAGGAGTTCCCTGACGAACGTTGCTACTGCTGCCTCCCCGCGTCATCCTATTGTGAATTTTTCCCAAGACAACACAATCGAGATGAGAAACACCCAAAAATAAAATTGGGGAAAAGCCAGCGACAAATCCCGGAAGAAAGCAGAAGAGCGAAAAATGCGGCGAATAAAGTCCCAACATAATTATACATAGACTCATACATGAAAAGTAAACAACATGACTGGTTCACTACTCTCATACAGGCAACAAAACATCATGACTCATACAACTACATCCATACATCATCCAGACAACTACGAATACTCAAAGATACTAATGCTCTGCTGGTGCTGCGGCGTCCTCCCCTGAAGTGGTCTCGGATCCCGAACTGACGTGGTTAACGGAAACCTCCGGGTTAGAGGTAACACGATGGCGCTGCCTCGAGGGCTCTCCCTCAGGGGCAGGGGTAGGATGAAGCATCGGGGCTACAAGAGTAGTGAGAAGTGAGACCCACTCGGCAGGAGTACTGAGAGGGTTCGCGGCCGAGACGCCCGTGCTACTCAGGGGAGTAACCGGCAAAATAGGGGAGCTAGAACTGACTGGGACATAAGGGGTAAATCCGA
Source organism: Triticum urartu (assembly GCF_056163025.1). NCBI lineage: Eukaryota > Viridiplantae > Streptophyta > Magnoliopsida > Poales > Poaceae > Triticum > Triticum urartu. Next base: position 350,926,210 of record NC_141874.1, on the reverse strand, counting down.
GTGAAGATGGAGTAGTGGCGGATCTAGAAGTGACCAAAGTAGTGGCTAATCCAGTACGAGTACGAGTCAGCTCTCGAGCCAGCTCGTGGATCATGAGAGAGCTAGCAGTGATATAACGAGCAAGGTGGCTAGCAACACTATCAGACTCCGGATCAATGAGAAGGAAATGGACACGACTGTTGTCGTGGAGATGTGTAGTAGTAGAAACCTGGGTGGTTCTGCATTCGAACCTCGTTGTAGCGAAGCTCGACAAGGACCTCAAATGCAGCAAACTGGACAGCCTGAGAAGCGGTGGAGGCATAACCGCTCCGAGAAGTGCGGGTGTAAGAGCTGGAATCGGAACTAGTGCGCCGAGTGACCACTGCATGATACTCATATACTGAATCAGCTAGATGCTCCCGGTACACACGATAGACTAGGTCGTCTCCGAGAGGGTACAGCCGACGCCACACGTTGCGAAGGAGGTGCGGTGACGTGTACGGCATCAGCTGCAACTGGAACGGATACGGCACCGGAGCCATCTACACCCACAGCCATTGGCAGGTTAGCATAAAAATATATAAACCGAATGCATGCAACTCAATAATCAGCACAAATTACTACTGGTACTCAACTAAAACTCGTATCTAGCGCGTCGTAGTCTAGCATGGCCTACAGTCAGTGCGGCTCTGATACCAAGCGTTGTGGCACCCCGGCTCAAAGCGACCGGTTTACCATGCATTGCCAGCCCAGAGACCATGACTTCTGGCAACACACAACATCTTGGTACAGAATAACAACCACTTTATTGATACTAGCGGAACATAGTTACATTACAACAGCTGTCGAGGCCAAGCGGCACACTCGGTGTGGCTGAACAATATGTACATTATTTAGTGAACATAAAGGGGCCTCGATCCGAACAACTATGTGGCAGCGGAATAACGTCGTGGCGGAAGCTCCATATCACAGGGACACCGGTGTGGACACGATCTAGACTCGAACAGCGCTCCTCTCCAATGATACTTTCCTGAAATCTGGCATGACACGCCAGGTCAGTATATTGAATGTACTTGCAAGCTCACAACAGGCATAATCATGATGACAAACAATATTATGATATTTAACGAATTATTAAAAATGCAACACTATATGTCAACATGCTGTGATCATGCTCGAACGTCCCTCGGGACAGCTTACCAACTGTGATCATCTCTGGATCACAAACACACCACCAAAGTGGTCAGATTACAAATACACCACCAAAGTGGTCTTTCTCAAGAACAACTCGTGAAATGCCTCGATGGCCTTTCTTCCATCCATCAACAATGCAAAGTTCATAGCTTAGTGTGCAATTTTTATTAAACGTTGACTCATGGTGGGACCTACTACGAGTTGTCCGTAACCATGAACTTGGCTATCGATAGATTACACACTCTGCAGAGGTAGTACACCGTACCCACACCACGGAACACATGGCCTCGCACTCCCATTCGGGTGGATGAACGACATTCCGTCAAAACCCCTCCATTGCCACAGCACTCTCCCGACCACTCCGACCCAAATCCCCAACGGGCTAGTCCTGGGTGGCCCCGTGTCTACCAAAGACACCCCGACCACCGTCGTGGTCAAAAAACTCGCACTCGGGGACACTCCCACTCGGGGACTCGGTACCATAATCTCATCAACGAGAACACAAGATTATGTCTGCTTACCGGGCCAGGGCAAGCACGACATAACCTTCCCTAGATGGAGGCACCGACCAGAGGCCATGTCAATGGACCGAATCAAGGCCTTCCCACAAAAGCAAATGTGGTTGCACTGGAAACAAACTCGATTCAGCGGCACCATGACCCAGTCAACGGTATATTCAAGTTGAGTTATATTCAGGTTTAACCTTAAACTAAAAATGACTGGTGTCATAGCATGCCATGAAATGCAAAACAACATATGCCTCATATAGTGATAAAAATGACCGATGTCATCCTTATACACACCAAGCATAACGTCAACAACTCAAATTACTCTACTTGCTCAAATAACTCACAACTTAAGAAAAATATTTTGCAACAAGTTTTATTGATTTCTTACGCAAGAAAGTAACTCCGATAAATTTCTCTTATGCTTGTCAAAAAGATTTCACTATCAACAACTCTTACTTTCTTCATCACTAAGTTGGGTTCAAACATTCTGTAAGACAAGTAATATGATTAAACAAGTACTTAACAGAACATTTTCTAACAATTTTTTATCAATCTAAGGAGGGCAAAAAAAATAGCTTTAAATAATTGCTAACATGCATAACAAATTTTTTTTCTAACATCACCTCAAATAAATCTTATCTTGCTTTATCCACTAAACTAGTTTCACCCATTCTGTAGATCAAGCATAAGAACTAACCAATGTTTAACAGAATATAAATAACTCCATAATCATTTAAATGCATGGATTAATCATTTCATTCAAGTAAGAAATCACAAATATTGAAATGGCACCATGAAAATGTTGTTGTGGCTTGCCTTAGTGCAGATGAGGTTCACAAGCCTCCTGGTGATCCTCAATACAAGCTTCACCTTCTGAAAATAGTTTTAAACACAAAAAGAAAATATCAAGAACACTTCTGAAAATCACCAGAAATTCTAGACAGCTTAGAAAAATCTCATCTTTGGTGAGCTGTTAGATTTCTTATCAAAGAACACAATGCAAAAAGAATCAATTCATTTGGACTTATGGTTAAAAAGTTATAACTGTTTGAACTGTTCTGTAAAGTCAAATGAATTTGAATAAAAGAAATAGACTGGCGGGGGGGGGTGACGTCGAAGGCGTAAAGCCCAGGGGCGCCACCACTCGTACCGCTTCACGCACGTACTGAGTGGCTGACTAGCGGGCCCCGCTAGTTAGGTGGGGGAAGAGGGAGAAAGAAACAGAGGGGGCCGCGACTTCGCCAGAGCTCTCGCCGGCGACAAGGGCTCCTTGGCCCAAACGAGAGGGTGGGATGGCAAGAGGGGGTTGAGGTGCACCTGCCCGTACCCGTAGCGTAGCTAGGGGCGGTCGGACGGCGTCAGAATCAACCTCGCATGCGGAGGCAGAACGTGGAGGCTACCGGAGTTGAGGAAGACGGCGAGCAGAGGCCACTCCAGGGGCTCCAAGCGAGCGAGACGACCTCACCGGAGAGAGGTGGAGGCCCTGGAGGGGTCGCCCAGGCCTGGGAGGGGTTGGAGCTACTGCGGCGACCAGAGGGGATCGCCGGCGAGCTTGAGCTCGGGGACGGCGGCCCAAGGCCTGCCCGGCCGGGCTCTGGCGTCCTACTCGATCGTGGGGTGTGTGTGAGTGCTGGATGGTGCTCGAGGAGGCTGGGGAGGGCTCTATTTATAGGCGAGCGACGAGGGTGCTCCGGGCTCCGCCGGTAGACACCTGTCCAAGGCGCCCGGCGACGAGCGGCCTCACTGAGAGGGGGAGAAGGTGACAGAGGTCACGCGACCACTATGGGCGGGCGGAGACGAGCACAGGATCAAGAGGATGGCGACGAGCACAGTGCGCTCCGCACTATTTGGCTGGTCGGACCTTGCCCATGCTTGCTTCGGCGAGCTCCGGCATCGGCGAGCGCCAGGGAGGAGTTAAGAACGTTGAGACGATGATGGTGTTGAGAGTTGGCATGGTTGGGCAGGCGGGGAAGTGAGCACGCGAGCAACAGAGGCTCGGGCGCGTCGCAGAGCGCGTCAGCTACATGCCAGCACGCCTGGACGAACACGGTCACCGCGTGAACTATGACATCTGGTCGATCTAAGCAAAAACTCAATGTCTGGCATGTTGTTCGTGGTAGTTTTGAGTGTTACCACGATTTGGTTTGGATCCAGGTGCAGTAGAGAAGTTTTCACACACCAAGTAAGTTTCTGGTCAGTAACTTGGTGATGTTACTGTGGTCAAATGGCTTGCAGTTTGAAGTTGTTCTTTGGAGGCTAGTGATAAGTTACTAAGGTAAAGATGCACAAGAAAGTTCAGGTCAAATGGAGCAAGTAAAATGGTAGTTGCTGTAGAAACCACCATTTCTGTCCAGAATAGAAAATATTTTCTGTAGCAAAAATATTCCAAAAAGTGATGAAATATTTTTGCTCAGGAAGGTGCACTAGGGTTCAGAGAATATTTATGAATTATCTCAGATTTTTATGAGCCATAGAAATTGGGGTTGCTTTGAAGCAAACAGACCTGGCTTAGGGTTTTTGGAAAGAAAATGAATATTTTTCATTTAAGAAAAATATTCCAAAGATTATTTTTGGGTGGGTCAGAAGTGAAATGATGATTTAGGAGGGAAGTTAAGCACTTGGATGAAAGCCAAGGATGCCCAAGTGTTTAAGTCCATATGAAAAGATTCAGAAACTCCAAGTTTCAAAAAAAATTCAAATGAAAAATCAAGCAAATAAGAAAGGGCAAAACCCAGGCTGTCAAAATAATGTGCTATTAGAGAACGGACCATTGACGTGCTAACCTCGATTGTAAACCTTAGTGCTTCCCATTGTTTCCCTGCAACACATATAAGGTAGTTAGTCATCAGGTTAAGTAAGGGTTCGCATGCTATCAGTAAAATATGTTGATGAAAAATAAGCACATTGCAGATTCATCAGATTAATTCAAGCCACACGGAAAACCCATTTACCCAAACCAAGCATGATTAAGAACAAGGAAATATAGCACTTGTATATGTTTCTCATGTATTAAGTTCAGCCAAATTCGATTTATTCCTCACATGCACAACAATACAAAATTCTACCCACGACAATTGGACATCGCATTGCAGATTTGAACCAAGCAGTTAACTAAACACCACAAGAAATGAACCAAACATTAACTGAGCACCAGATTGCACAATATAACATACCCCTAATAGAAGATCAGACAGTTACCCAAACAGTTAACTACAACCAATTGTTGCAATTGTATTTGTTTCTTATGTATTTATTACAGCCAAATTCAATTCATTCCTCACATGGTATACAATAACAGAATGCACCCACAACTATTGAATATTTCATTGTAGAATTGAACCAAACAGTTAACTAAACACCACTACACAAATGAACCAAACGTTAACTGAACACCACATTGCACAATGTATAACCAAACCAAGCATGCTTGACAACTTGGAAATATAGCAATTGTATTCATTTCTCATGTATTTTGTGAAGATAAATTCAATTTATTTCTCACATGGAAGACAATACAAAATTGTAGCCTGAAGAATTGAACATCACATTTGCATAATTGAACCAAATAGTTAACTGAAGACGACAACTAATTAACAAAACAGTCAATAAGTGAGCAACACTGCACGAAATATAGAACATATACACTAGAAAAACAGATTGCATGGTAAAATTAGATAGCACAATTCACTAGAATTTGTGAAGGAAAGGCAGGAGAAGCACATGCAACGGGTAAACCGAGCATGCTTAACCGGCGTAGCTAGCAAATGGCAAGGTGCTCCTCCAAGATCTGGGGGGCGGCACGAATGGCAGCCATCGCGACCTCATCCGCGCGTGTGGTCACGATTTGCTTCTCCGCTGCCAAATGCTCCTTGAGATCCTGGCTATACTGCGTGCACCATGGCTTAGGGTGGCACTTATTTGGTGGAGGGGTCGGTGATTTGAGTGAAACGTGTCGCGCTCGCGCCGGCGGTCGGGGCATGTGGGATGTGCAAGGAGGAGGAGGATGGGGGTCGGGTGTGGATTACCTGCTTGGATAGACGAGGCCGAGCAGCGTGAAGGAGGGTTGCCGACGAGGAGGCGGCGCTGCAAGCAAGGAGTGAAGGTTTCAACTTGGAAAGGAAGGCAAAAAGAGGGGAAATGTGGCTTTTGGTAAGGGGGAGGGGCGGGGAGGTAGATATTTTCGTGGAAGCCGAAAATTTGGAATCGCTTCAGCCAAAAAACTAGCGCATAAAGTGTCATCAGACATGGTCCCTTATTCAGAACTGTGTATGATATATGGACATCACAAACGATTCAGATAGCTTCACCCGTTTGTGATGAGTTTGAACGTCAAAAGTTTTGGTTCAAATTTCCATGGTTATAGTGGTCATCCACATCATTGCATAATTTGGGTACACAAAGGAGACTACAGCACACCTACACTTCTTAATCGAGCAAGTTCAGCAATTAAACAAATCTAGCTGACGTAAACATTACTCTAACAAATTAAAGACCGGCGCTCGTAATTAAACAAAACAAAGAGTACTACTACGGCTGGTGTTCGTCGATCTTTGCCGCCGCCTCCATGTCCAGCTCGCGCCTGACGGTCTCCTAGGGAAGGGGCTCCATGGCATCAATCGCACCATACTCGGCAAGCCTCTCTCCATCCGTGTCCGCCATCTCGTTGGAAAAGGCCACCACGAGCTGGGTGTGGGCGGACGCGACCTGGGCTTGGACGGGCTCCGTCATCGCAAGGTATGCAACGGAGGAACGGACGGCTACTCGAATGCTCTCGACGATTGCCAGCTCTTTGGTCGTGGGTTGCCGACCGTTGTCGGAGAAGCTTCGTTCGATTTGTGCGGTGACCGCCAATAGCCGGGCGTGGGCGGCCTCGACATGGTCGTGGGCGGCCTCCATCAATGCTAAGGCCGCCGCTCCGGAATGGACAGCTGTTGTGCCGCTCTCGCCAGTTGGTATCCCTGAGGCAGATGTTGCTGCTGCCACCTGAGAAGCAACACGGGCCGTTTGGGCTGCCTTTGCCGCCCGGTCGCAGATTGCGGCCATAGTCATGGACCTTATTAGCATGCGGATGGCGGCTGTGGCCGCGCTCTCGCTGGAGTGGGTTACCGAAGTTGCCCTCACGACGCGGGTCCACGTGCCCATCTTTCACCGGCGACGATTGAACAGTGACATGATATTTGGGGAGAGAGCTAGTGTGCTTGAGACGCCGGCTGTGGACAGTAGCCGACGCACCTTCTCGCGTAAGCCATTGGCGTACTATACACCGACGGTGCTCTAGGATATTTTGTGCTGCATCTCACACAGTTGCTGATAATAAATTGTGTGCGATCTACTTGATTTTTCATCTTGATTTGAATTACATAATGGGGTCACAGCGGCAATGGACGGTGTTTGAATTGCTAGACCTTTTATCTAGAGTGAACATGCAACTATATCTATGTCGTAAAAGAATTGGAATTATTCAGGGTTCGTTTGGACATTTTATACATTAAATTGGTTTTCTAGCCATTTCAGGTGCATAATTCAAATTTGAACTACATGCACATGCTCCAGTCCATATAAATTGGTTGAAAAATCAAATCTGTGTCCTTGGGTGCATGCTTAGGTCCCATGCAAGAAATGGGAATGAATATCAAACACCAGGGCACCATTGATTGCTGGCAAAACGTTGAGATGCCTGGTTTTTAAATTCTAGTAAATCCAAAGCCCGTCAGAAATTCGTGAAACTTGGCATGCTATCATGGAGCGACATCAACATGCCATGGTAAAAAATTTGTCCCATTTGTGGCAGGATTGGGTATATGCTTCTCACAAACAGGAGCTTCTCACAACAAGCGTGATGGTTTTCGATAGGGAACGTCCCACCTTTGGGGAAGAAACGATATCCATAGCCTCTTATTGCTTACAATTTTTTTTCTCGTGTCAACATCGAACAACAGGAGTGTTGTGTGAATTTTTCTGATTTTTGGGGGTTCGTTTGGACATTTTTATGCATTAACCGAGTTTTAAATGCATTTATGTGCATAATTGAAATTTGAACTACATGCACATGCTCCAGTGCATCTAAATTGGTTGAAAAGTGAAATCTGTGTCCTTGGGTGCATGCTTAGGTCCCATGCAAGAAATGGGAATGAATTTCAAACACCAGGGCACCGTTGATTGCCGACAAAACATTGAGATGCCTGGTTCTTAAATTCTAGCAAATCCAAAACCCTTCTGAAATTCATGAAACTTGGCATGTTATCATGGAGCGGCATCAACAAGCCGTGGTAAAAAATTGTCCCATTTGGGGCAGGTTTGGGTATATGCTTCTGACAAACTGGAGCTTCTCACAACAAGCATGATGGTTTTCGGTAGGGAACGTCCCAACTTTGGGAACGAAACGATATCCATTGCCTCTTATTGCTTTCAAATTTTTTGTCATGTCAACATAGAACAACAGGAGTGTTGTGTGAATTTTTGTGATTTTTCGGGGTTCGTTTGGACATTTTTATGCATTAACTGATTTTTCAATGCATTTATGTGCATAATTCAAATTTGAACTACATGCACATGCTCCAGTGCATATAAATTGGTTGAAAAATCAAATATGTGTCCTTGGGTGCATGCTTAGGTCCCATACAAGAAATGGGAATGAATTTCAAACACCAGGGCACCGTTGATTGCCGGCAAAACATTGAGATGCCTTGTTTCTAAATTCTAGCAAATCCAAAACTCGTTTGAAATTCATAAAACTTAGCACGCTTTCATGGAGCGGCATCAACATGCCGTGGTAAAATTTTTGTCCCGTTTGGGGTAGGTTCGGGTATATGCTTCTCACAAACCAGAGCTTCTCACAGCAAGCATCATGGTTTCGGTAGGGAACGTCCCACCTTTGGGGACGAAACGATATCCATTGCCTCTTATTGCTTCCAAAAAATTTCTCGTGTCAACATAGAACAACAGGAGTGTTGTGTCAATTTTTTGTGATTTTCCGGGGTTCGTTTGGACATTTTTATGCATTAACCGAGTTTTAAATGCATTTATGTGCATAATTCAAATTTGAAGTACATGCACATGCTCCAGTGCATATAAATTGGTTGAAAAATCAAATATCTGTCCTTGGGTGCATGCTTAGGTCCCATACAAGAAATGGGAATGAATTTCAAACACCAGGGCACCGTTGATTGCCAGCAAAACATTGAGATGCCTTGTTTCTACATTCTAGCAAATCCAAAACTCGTCTGAAATTCATAAAACTTAGCATGCTTTCATGGAGCGGCATCAACATGCCGTGGTAAAATTTTTGTCCCGTTTGGGGCAGGTTCGGGTATATGCTTCTCACAAACTAGAGCTTCTCACATCAAGCATCATGGTTTGGGTAGGGAACGTCCCACCTTTGGGGACGAAACGATATCCACTACCTCTTATTGCTTCCAAAAAAATTCTCGTGTCAACATAGAACAACAGGAGTGTTGTGTCAATTTTTTGTGATTTTTCGGGGTTCGTTTGGACATTTTTATGCATTAACCGAGTTTTAAATGCATTTATGTGCATAATTCAAATTTGAAGTACATGCACATGCTCCAGTGCATCTAAATTGGTTGAAAAGTGAAATCTGTGTCCTTGGGTGCATGCTTAGGTCCCATGCAAGAAATGGGAATGACTTTCAAACACTAGGGCACCGTTGATTGCCGACAAAACTTTGAGATACCTGGTTTTTTAATTCTAGTAAATCCAAAACTCGTCTGAAATTCATGAAACTTGGCATGCTATCATGGAGCGGCATCAACATGCCGTTGTAAAAATTTTGTCCCATTTGGGGCAGGTTTGGGTATATGCTTCTGTAACATCCCAAATTTTCAATTTGCAATGTTATACATTAGATCATCAATGCATATCATATTTTATTTTGCTTTTGGTTGATCCTAGAAATTCTACACAACTCAATGACCCACGGAGAGAGTTGGGGATTTCATTATTTTCATATTTGAGTTCTCTCAAATTTTGAGAATAGGAACATTTGATTTTATTTATTTTATCATCAATTATTTCTATTACAAAAATATGAGAGAGGGATTAAAATGAATTTCCCAACATAAAGAAATATTGAGTATTTAATAATAAAATCAAATAAGATTTTATTTCGGAGTTTTTGGTATTTTATTTGAATTTAGGAAAAATGTGCGTTTTTCAAAATTGCATTTAGGTCCCAAATAAATGTTCACCTTGTGCGGCTTGATTTTAGAAGCCCGTGAAAATTTATTTCAGAATTTTTGGAGTCCGTTTAGTATTTCTTTTTATTTTTATTCCGAGCGGAATAATTTTTTTTAAAAAAATTTGCGAACCGACTTAACGGGCCGTGTCCGACCTGGACACCGACCCAGGAGGACTTTATAAGCCGGGGGGGAGCCAGCCGAGCCCAGCCACCCGCGCCCCCAAACCCTAGCCCGCGCGCCCCGCCACCGCCGCCGCCGTCATCTGCCGCCGCCGTCGCCGGATCCCGCCGCCGAGGTTCGCCGCCGCCTCATTTTCCGTGCCGTCATAAAAAAAATAAAAAAATCGGCGTTCGTCGTTTTTCTTTTTCTCGGATTAAATCCGCGATTTTTCTGATCGCGATTCCTGATCCGATTTTCTTTTTAGTATAACTTTTCGCTCGTTTATCGGAATCAGGCGATTCAAGCGCCTAGAGTTTTGTCTCGAAACCCTCTATTAGTTTAACCAACTTAAACAAGTTTTTGCTACTATAAAATTTTCCCTAGATCCAGATTTGTAGAACGAATTTGTTTTCTTTCGCCGTTTGACTTTCGTTGCTTTGTTCGATTTGATTCTTTTTGCCAACTGGAGTTCTTAAGTTGAACGTTCTGGTTAGATCTCTTATTTGAGTTTTACCTGTGCATTTAGATGAGTACTTATTGTATGCTTGTTTGTTTGTCTGCGACAGAATACCCGGAGTGCGCCGCTTGTTACTTCAAATCTCTAGGTTTCGCGGATCATCAGCAAGGCAAGTAACACTTTGATCATACCTTTTCTACTACCCAGTTTTATTTCATTAGATCAACCCTCACACATTGCATGATTAGGATCTAATTAAATTGTGGGATGGGAAGTAGATGAGGTAGTACCTATTACCTGTTTATTATCAAACCTTTGGGAGTTACTTCTACGTTTGCTTATTATGCCATGCTATGCTAGTAGACATGGATTGGGTGAGTGATATCCATGACAGATGTGAGTTTGTTAATTAATGATTTATCTAAGGTGGAAACTTAAACACACATCTGGGTGGATTGAGGCACCTGGGTATTCCAGGACTTGCCTGTTTTCTTTTGGACCGCCACCCAGGCTCAAAGGGATCATGACACTATTCATACTAGAAACTTCCGTGTGCAGCCACAAGCTATTATGGGCTCTAGCATAGTTGACTAAGTCGTGCGAACTCTTATAGTGGTAGACTAGCAGATGTAGGGGATGTAGGTTGGTACGGTCTACCCGATCGTAAGGTGCTAGCGCTTCTGAAAGACTATGTCTCGGTCATCCGTCTTCTCAAACACCATGTAGTGCGAGAAACCAACCGGAGGCGATCGAGTCTTGTGGGGAAAAGTGCGCAAACCTCTGTAGAGTGTAATAAACTAATCATGGTTAGCCGTGTCCTCGGTTATGGACATCTTGAGTATCTAGTACCTGGATTATCATGTGAATCTCAACATGTTACTCTAAATTAATTTTGTTGGGTTATGTTTAATGATGATGTTTAATTGGGATTGAGAATGTTGTCAACCATTCTCAATGTTTAACAACTACCATGATAGTTAAATAAATTTATTCCTTTGAAGTAGGGAAAAATTGGCTTTACGCAAAACTGTAACCATAGAGCTTTCCACCAGCCAGATCTGCATATAGTATAGTTGTTTCATTCCATTACTCTCTATGTGTTACGTTGCCAGCATATTCCATGTGCTGACCCGTTTCGGGCTGCAACGTTAATGTTGCAGACTTTTCAGACGATGATTAAGGAGTTTTTAGGTCGTGGTTCTATACTCAGTGATGCCGTTGGAGTTGATGGACTCACTTATCTTCCAAGCCTTCCGATGTTATCGTTATTAGATGGCCTTAAGCCATATTTATTGTATTAAGTTCTCTTTTGAGACACTCGATGTAATAAGTGTGTGATTGCTACTCTGCTATAAATCCTCCGAGTACTGTGTGGTGTCAGCATTACTGATCCAGGGATGACACTGGAGCACAGAGATCAGACTGTTTGAGGTCTGGTCACTATAGAGATGGTATCAGAGCACACGCTGACTGTAGGACACAACCACTAAGCTAAAGGACCTAGATCACTATTCACTCTCTTCTCTTCTGACCTCTCATCTTTTCTACTCTTTAGGATGGCAGATGCAAGGAACAAGTTCACGCAACCAGATGAAGATACACCCTTTGTGTGTCACTTGAAGGAAGTCACTAGATACCTGAACATAGGAGTACCAAGCTTCACGGGAACCTACAACGCCACTTTACCTGAAGAAGAGCGCTGGATGATTCAAGTTCAAGTTCCAGGAAGGAGGTTCATGCCAGTCACTGAGCCCATAGAGTTTTCTTTTGATGCACCAACTTGGAGTCTAGGACAGAGCATGGCAGCTCACATCGCCATGGGACGCATTGGAGAAGTCTACCGCAAGGATCTCAAGGATACTATCTACCAGATTTGTGGGCGCCGAGATGAGCACTGGGAGATGATCAGCACCAGGAAGGATAGATCAATTGCAGCTTTTATCCAGGAGCTAAACCAGCACATTCGACGACAGGAGAACCAGATGTGCGCCTACATGATAGATCTGGATAGGCTAAGACTAGAATCAAGGAACTGGAGGAAGAACTCAAGGCTACACATGAAGATTATGAAGAGGAAATTGAAGTATTGGTGGAGAAGAATAATGACCTGATCAAAAAGATCGGAATATTTATGGGAGGCCCTATGCCAGTAGATGAAGACGAAGAACCCAAGGAGATTAGCCCGGAAGACTACATCATCATCGGCGGCACCGACTCGAAACATGATAGTAGCGATGATGACTATGTTGATGAAGCTGGAGCAGATATCATGGAGTCTGCAACCGAAGAATATTTCTAGTAGACCACCTCATCAGTGGTAGTAGTCCACCATGTAAATATAGTAGTCCAAGCACTTTTGCGATAGATAGATCGATTGTGTTCCCTTGTTTGATTGAATGAAGTGAATTGTTTGATTTTGCCTCATGAGCATATGGGTAGTGTTTTCTCTTTAGACCCCCTCTATTCTTACATCTCATCTTTTCTAAACCCTCAGATGCCTCCGAGATGTGAGCCCGGATTTGCCTTTCCACCGGAGCTCACCCAGTTGATCCAGCAGCAGAACACACTGATGCAGTTGCTAGTCCAGAATCAGAATCAGGGGAACAACAACAACAACCCACCACCACCACCACCACCTGTTGACCACCTAGACCGTTTTCTTAGGCTGAATCCGCGGTGTTTTCCAGTAGCACCGAGCCGATAGTAGCAGATGATTGGCTCCACAAGACAGCTAGGGAGTTGACCACATCAGGATGCACATATGCGGAGAAGGTGAAGTTTGCCGCACATCAGTTAGAAGGACCCGCAGCATCATGGTGGGAGAATTTCACAGCCACTTTCCCGGTCGACACTGTCACATGGGACCAGTTTCAGCAAGCTTTTCGTACTGCACATGTTTCAGCAGGAGCTATGGCCATGAAGAAGCGTGAGTTTCGCAACTTGCGCCAAGGAGGACGAACAGTTGGCCAATATGTGGAGGACTTTTAAGTTAGCACGTTATGCCCCAGATGACGTCGCTACGGATGCAGCTAAGCAGGAGAAGTTTCTGGACGGACTAAATGATGAGTTGAGCATGCAGTTGATGGTAGCAACCTTCAACAACTACCAGGAGTTGGTAGATCATGCTCTTATGATTGAAGGGAAGCAGCAGCAAATTGAGAATCGCAAGAGGAAGCATGGACAAGGAAAGTATAGTTCTAGAGCTCAGCAGAAGCCACGTTTTACCCCTAGACTGGGAGGATATTTCCAACATACCCATGGAGGAGGTAGCTCGCACAATCACAATGGCACCAGGAATGGTAATGGGAATGGAGGAAGCAACGGCCAGAACCGCACCAACCCATCAACCCCAGCCAAGAAGGACCTAAGCCAAGTCACTTGCTTTAAGTGTCAGAAGACCGGACATTATGCCAACGAATGTCTTGAAGGCCAAAATGGCAATGGAAGTTCTGGGAATAAGCCAAACCCTTTCAACAGGGGACATGTGAACCACATTAGCGTGGAGGAGGTTGAAGCTCAGCCCGATGCAGTAATAGGTAAGTTTTTGGTTAAGTCATTTACTGCACTCGTTCTTTTGATACTGGTGCATCGCATTCATACATCTCAAGGGGATTTGTGGATAAGTACAACCTATCAACCCAAGCCCTTAGGTCACCCATGTTAGTAACCTCGCCTGGAGCAGAGTATGTGGCTAGTCTATGGTGTGATCGGTTACCATTAAGGATTGGTAACTATGTTTTTCCCTCAGACCTAATAGTATTGGAATCTCAAGGATTGGATGTGATATTAGGCATGGATTGGTTATCAAAGTATGAAGGGAATATTGAATGTGCTAGTAAGTCAATTTTGCTTACCACACCAGAAGGGAGAAGGATCAAGTATGTATCCCGACATGTGCCGAAGAGAACTCAAGTAAATTGCCTAACAGGAGTTGTGCAGGAGGAAGTACCAGTGGTAAGGGATTTTCCTGATGTATTTCCGGAAGAGTTGCCAGGCATGCCACTGGATAGAGATATTAAGTTTTTGATTGAGCTATTGCCAGGCACAGGGCCAATATCGAAGAGACCATATAGGATGCCAGCAAAGGATTTGGTAGAAATTAAGAAACAGATTAAGGAGTTACTGGATAAAGGATATATTCGCCCAAGTTCTTCGCCTTGGGGATCGCCAGTACTTCTAGTGGAGAAGAAGGATGGATCGTTAAGGATGGTTGTTGATTATCGAGGATTGAACGAAGTAACGATCAAGAACAAGTACCCACTACCAATGATTAATGATCTGTTTGATCGATTGCAAGGAGCTAAGGTATTTTCCAAGATCGATCTGCGATCAGGATACCACCAATTGAAGATTCGAGAACATGATATTCCGAAGACAGCTTTTACCACCAGGTATGGGCTGTACGAGTATACCGTTATGTCATTTGGTCTGACTAACGCGCCTGCCTATTTTATGAACATGATGAACAAAGTGTTTATGGAGTTTTTGGATAAGTTCGTCGTAGTGTTCATTGATGATATCCTGGTTTATTCGAAGAATGAAGAGGAGCATAAGGAGCATTTGCATTTTGTACTTGGAAAGCTCAGAGAACATCAACTATATGCCAAGTTCAGCAAATGTGAGTTTTGGTTGAAGGAAGTAGGATT
Organism: Triticum urartu; assembly: GCF_056163025.1. NCBI lineage: Eukaryota > Viridiplantae > Streptophyta > Magnoliopsida > Poales > Poaceae > Triticum > Triticum urartu. The sequence continues at coordinate 350,911,068 of NC_141874.1, read as the reverse complement.
CCTCGGACACGTTATATCTGGAGAAGGTATAGCACTAGATCCTGCTAAAGTGGATACCGTGACTAAGTGGGAAGCCCCAACAACCGTTGGAGAGATCCAGAGTTTTCTTGGACTCGCCGGATACTACCAGAGATTCATTGAGAATTTCTCAAAGATTGCGAAGCCTATGACGGAGTTATTAAATAAAGATACCAAGTTCATATGGACGGAGGAATGTGAGGCTAGTTTCCAGGAGTTGAAGGAACGTTTGGTTACCTCACCAGTGTTGATTTTGCCAGACCAGACCAAAGATTATGAGGTGTATTGCGACGCTTCACGTCGAGGACTTGGAGCAGTGCTTATGCAGGAAGGGAGAGTTGTTTCATATGCCTCAAGACAACTGAAGCCTCATGAGTTGAATTATGCTACGCATGATTCGGAGTTAGCAGCCGTAGTACATGCCTTGAAAACATGGAGGCATTTCCTCATTGGAAATCATTGTGAGGTGTACACGGATCATAAGAGTTTGAAGTACATTTTCACACAGAAGGAGTTGAATCTCAGACAAAGGAGATGGTTGGAGCTTATCAAGGATTATGATATGAAGTTGCATTATCACCCCGGAAAGGCTAATGTAGTAGCTGACGCATTAAGCCGTAAGAGCCATGTCAACCCGTTAATGACGGGAGAAATACCCAAGGAGTTAGCAGAAAATCTTTGTGAACTATGTTTGGAAATAGTTCCGAGAGGCTATGTAGCAGCATTGGAGATTCAGTCAACTTTGATGGATAAAATCAGAGAAGCCCAAAAGACCGACAAATAGATTGCCACCATTAAGGAAAAATTGAGCAAAGGAAAAGCTAAAGGATTTCGTGAGGATGAACCCGATACCCTGTGGTTTGAAGACCGCGTTTACGTGCCCAATGACCCAAAGATCAGGAAGTTGATTTTGCAAGAGGCCCACGATTCACCATATTCGATTCACCCAGGAAATACCAAGATGTATTTGGATTTGAAGGATATTTTCTGGTGGACCGGAATGAAGAAGGATATTGCGGAGTATGTAGCAGTTTGTGATGTATGTCAGAGAGTAAAGGCAGAGCATCAGAAGCCAGCAGGATTGTTACAACCATTGCCGATACCCGAATGGAAGTGGGATAAGCTAGGCATGGATTTTATCACGGGATTGCCCATGACTCGTTCAGGCTATGACTCGATTTGGGTTGTAGTTGATCGATTGACGAAAGTAGCTCATTTCATCCCAGTAAAGACCACTTACACAAGTGCTAAGTTGGCAAAGATATACATGACCAGGATCGTATGTTTGCATGGAGTTCAAAGTTCTGGAAGCAGTTGCACGAAACTTTGGGTACCAGGCTAGAATTCAGTACAGCTTTTCATCCACAGACAGATGGACAGACCAAGAGAGTAAATCAGATTTTGGAGGATATGCTGAGAGCTTGTGCGCTAGATTATGGATCTAGTTGGGACGATAATTTGCCATATGCAGAGTTCTCTTACAACAACAGTTACCAAGCCAGTTTAAAGATGGCCCCTTTCGAAGCCTTGTACGGAAGGAGGTGCAGGACACCATTGTCATGGGACAAAGTTGGAGACCGCCATTTGTTTGGACCTGACTTGATTAAAGAGTCTGAACAGAAGGTGAACTTGATTCGCGATAGGCTCAAGGTAGCCCAGTCCAGACAGAAAAGTTATGCAGATTCAAAACGTAAGGAGACAGTTTACGAAGTTGGAGATAGAGCTTATCTTCGAGTATCTCCACTTTGGGGAACAAAGCGTTTTGGAGTTAAAGGGAAGTTATCACCACGATTTGTAGGACCATATCGAGTTTTGGAGCGTATGGGAGAAGTGGCCTACAAGTTGGAATTGCCTGAAGGATTTTCAGGAGTTCATGATGTGTTCCACGTTTCTCAGTTAAAGAAATGCCACGCGGAGATGGCTGACATACCTTTGAGAGACACAGTGCCTTTGGAAACTATTCAGTTGGATAACGATTTGACGTACGAGGAGAAACCAATTAAGATTCTCGAGTTTGCCAGTCGAGTCACTCGCAGCAAGGTTATCAAGTTTTGCAAAGTTCAGTGGAGCCACCACACGGAGGATGAAGCCACCTGGGAATGAGAGGAAGATTTGCTCAAGGACCACCCTCACCTATTTTCTAGCCAACCCGAATCTCGAGGGCGAGATTCATCTTAAGGGGGGTAGGTTTGTAACATCCCAAATTTTCAATTTGGAATGTTATACACTAGATCATCAATGCATATCATATTTTATTTTGCTTTTGGTTGATCCTAGAAATTCTACGCAACTCAACGACCCACGGAGAGAGTTGGGGATTTCGTTATTTTCATATTTGAGTTCTCTCAAATTTTGAGAATAGGATCATTTGATTTTATTTATTTTATCATCAATTATTTCTATTACAAAAATATGACAGAGGGAATAAGATGACTTTCCCAAAATAAAGAAATATTGAGGATTTAATAATAAAATCAAATAAGATTTAATTTCAGAGTTTTTCAGTTTTTTATTTGAATTTAGGAAAAATGTGCGTTTTTCAAAATTTCATTTAGGTCCCAAATAAATGTTCACCTTGTGTGGCTTGATTTTAGAAGCCCGTGAAAATTTATTTCAGAATTTTTGGAGTCCGTTTAGTATTTCTTTTTATTTTTCTTCCGAGCGGAATAATTTTTTTAAAAAAAATTGTGAACTGACTTAACGGGCCGTGTCCGACCTGGACACCGACCCGGGAGGCCTTTATAAGCCGGGGGGAAGCCAGCCGAGCCCAGCCACCCGCGCCCCCAAACCCTAGCCCGCGCGCCCCGCCCTAGCCGCCGCCGCCGTTGCCGGATCCCGCCGCCGAGGTTCGCCGCCGCCTCATTTTCCGTGTCGTCGTAAAAAATATATCGGCATTCGTCGTTTTTCTTTTTCTCGGATTAAATCCGTGATTTTTCTGATCGCGATTCCTGATCCGATTTTCTTTTTAGTATAACTTTTCGCTCGTTTATCGGAATCAGGCGATTCAAGCGCCTAGAGTTTTGTCTCGAAACCCTCTATTCGTTTAACCAACTTAAACAAGTTTTTGCTACTGTAAAAATTTGCCCTAGATCCAGATTTGTAGAACGAAGTTGTTTTCTTTCGCCGTTTGACTTGCGTTGCTTTGTTTGATTTGATTCTTTTTGCCAACCGGAGTTCTTAAGTTGAACCTTCTGGTTAGATCTCTTATTTGAGTTTTACCTGTGCATTTAGATGAGTACTTATTGTATGCTTGTTTGTTTGTCTGCGATAGAATACCCGGAGTGCGCCGCTTGTTACTTCGAATCTCTAGGTTTCGCGGATCAACAGCAAGGAAAGTAACACTTTGATCATACCTTTTCTACTACCCAGTTTTATTGCATTAGATCAACCCTCACACATTGCATGATTAGGATCTAATTAAATTGTGGGATGGGAAGTAGATGAGGTAGTACCTATTACCTGTTTATTATCAAACCTTTGGGAGTTACTTCTACGTTTGCTTATTATGCCATGCTATGCTAGTAGACGTGGATTGGGTGGGTGATATCCATGACAGATGTGAGTTTGTTAATTAATGGTTTATCTAAGGTGGCAACTTAAACACACATCTGGGTGGATTGAGGCACCTGGGTATTCCAGGACTTACCTGTTTTCTTTTGGACCGCCACCCAGGCTCAAAGGGATCATGAGACTATTCATACTAGAAACTTCCGTGTGCAGCCACAAGCTATTATGGGCTCTAGCATAGTTGACTAAGTCGTGCGAACTCTTACAGTGGTAGACTAGCAGATGTAGGGGATGTAGGTTGGTACGGTCTACCCGATCGTAAGGTGCTAGCGCTTCTGAAAGACTATGTCTCGGTCATCCGTCTTCTCAAACACCATGTAGTGCGAGAAACCAACCGGAGGCGGTCGAGTCTTGTGGGGAAAAGTGCGCGAACCTCTGCAGAGTGTAATAAACTAATCATGGTTAGCCGTGTCCCCGGTTATGGACATCTTGAGTATCTAGTACCTGGATTATCATGTGAATCTCAACATGTTACTCTAAATTAATTTTGTTGGGTTATGTTTAATGATGATGCTTAATTGGGATTGAGAATGCTGTCAACCATTCTCATTGTTTAACAACTACCATGATAGTTAAATAAATTTATTCCTTTGAAGTAGGGAAAAATTGGCTTTACGCAAAACTGTAACCATAGAGCTTTCCACCAGCCAGATCTGCATATAGTATAGCTGTTTCATTCCATTACTCTCTATGTGTTACCTTGCCAGCATATTCCATGTGCTGACCCGTTTCGGGCTGCAACGTTAATGTTGCAGACTTTTCAGACGACGATTAAGGAGTTTTTAGGTCGTGGTTCTTTACTCAGTGATGCCGTTGGAGTTGATGGACTCACTTATCTTCCAAGCCTTCCGCTGTTATCGTTATTAGATGGCCTTAAGCCATATTTATTGTATTAAGTTCTCTTTTGAGACACTCGATGTAATAAGTGTGTGATTGCTACTCTGCTATAAATCCTTCGAGTACTGTGTGGTGTCAGCATTACTGATCCAGGGATGACACCGGAGCACAGAGATCAGACTGTTTGAGGTCTGGTCGCTACAGCTTCTCACAAACCGGAGCTTCTCACAACAAGCATGATGGTTTTCGGTAGCGAACGTCCCACCTTTGGGGACAAAATGGTATCCATTGCCTCTTAGTGCTTTCAAATTTTTTTCTCGTGTTAACATAGAACAACAGGAGTGTTATGTGAATTTTTGTGATTTTTTGGGGTTCGTTTGGACATTTTTATGCATTAACTAAGTTTTCAATGCATTTATGTGCATAATTCAAATTTGAACTACATGCACATGCTCCAGTGCATATAAATTGGTTGAAAAATTAAATTCGTGTCCTTGGGTGCATGCTTAGGTCCCATGCAAGAAAGGGGAATGAATTTCATACACCAGGGCACCATTGATTGTCGGCAAGACATTGTGATGCCTGGTATTTAAATTCTAGTAAATCCAAAACTCGTCTGAAAATCATGAAACTTGGCATGCTATCATGGAATGGCACCTGACATGTTGTGGTATTTTTCGCGTCCATTTTGAGAGAAGGCGCACTCGAATAATGACGGCCAACAAAGGCATTTTAAAAAAAATAGCGGCCACTTTAATATCTCAAACGTTTTTTATAATTCAAACCATGTGCGTTCTGTTAACCATTCACGTGACGCTACGTCTCTTGGTTTTAATGGTTGTAGGAGGTGCTGTGTGGACAACTACTTGACCTTGACAGAACGGGAGGCGTGCGAGCGCCGTCCGGTGCGCAGGCTAACCGATAGGCATGCAAGCTGTCCTCGAATGCGCAGGCTCACCGGGAAGCGTGCGAGCTGTATGCTGCGCAGGCTCACTGGGAAGCAAGCCCTTTGAATTCCATGGCCGGCCGCCTTGCTCGCATCCTCTCTATTATGGCATCCAAGATGCTATTTAATTCGCTTTTTAAGTATAAAACAATCATCTTAAACATTTTAGTTAGAACACCCGTATGCAGACCGACAGCTTCCCTAGGAAGTCAAATGAAAATGTGCCGAGTAGGATTTCTGCTGCTCTTGATCGCAAACGTTTTAGATAGAACACCCTTACACAAAGTGAGAGCAACGCAGGATTTGTGCATCCCTTCAACACAAACAGTTGTTTTGGATGACCCGTGTGCAGCCACATACAAACAATTTGGTAAGATTTGTCAATCCTTGTAACACTATGATTTGTCAAAATAAGAATCTAAAAATCACTTGCAGTATCTAATTTTTGCAACTAAAATTCAGTAATTAAGCATATATTTCATTCATAGATTAAGCAGTCGTGCTTAATTTATACAAACAGATCAACTCGACAGCTGAACTGACCAAACTTTTCCCCAATTGTTGCCAACCACGTACTGAAATAGCTAGTTCTACTATATATACTAGCTAATTTTAAGTACGTTGTACAGTTCCACCACATCTATAGTAAGATGAGCTGAACAAAAGACCCCCTAAATACTACTACTACTGCGGAGGGGCTTTGTGCTACTTCCGGCTGCCTCTCCTCTGCCGAGTGCGCTCTTCAGTAAGAGGCGGAGGAGGAGGAGCCTACCAACGAGCTAGGCAACCGCAATACGGTGCCTGCCGCTATTGTAGCTTTAGCGACGCTCACCTTGAACGCCCTCTGTCGCTCCAAACGACCCCTCTCGAAGCGGTGGTTCTCCTCGTAGATCTCCTGATTACTCGTCTCTGAGGCGGTGTGTGTCGCGGCCACGGCGGCGGTAAGGCTCTTTGCATGCTCGACGAGGCACTCCTCCTCCTCCCGCAAGAACTTGGTGTAGCGCGCAAAGTCACTGACGCATGTGCGGGCATCCACCTCCACCTCCCGCCTTCGGGTGGCGATGGCGGAGCGAGTGATGACCCTGGCAGTCAATGGTGGGCTGGCGGCCACGGCGGCCGACGACAGGGTGGTGGCCATGACCAACACCTCCCGCCTTTGGGCTGCGGTGGTGTGGCGGCAACGGCGGCCGGCAACAGCTGCCGACGGGCACCGGCGGCGGAGCGTGTGGTGGGTGTTCAGCGCACACCCAACAGGGACGACACACGCACTACACTACGCCGGGACTGTGTCGCCGCTGCGGTGTAGCCTCCTAGCTAGAGCTGTCCCCTGATGACGGCGGAGTGGCTGAGTGACGACGACGGACCGGTGCCATTGGAGATTGTGGGAGAAGCAGACGAGATAAGCTACAGGGAGGGATGGGAAAATGTGATGCAGGACTCGCCGGGCGTGAGGGTTTCTATAGCAGGCCGGTAAGCATTGGGATTTTGGGAGATTTCACTGACTCGGGCGGGAAGCTTGCACGGGAACCTGCGAGGTTGCGCGGGAACGGGCTCACCGACGATTTATTGGTGCCACCGTTTGGCCAAAAGAACGCCCCCGCGTGCTGTGGAAGCTTGCGCTGTAAGCCATCTGCGGCAGCAGGGTGACAAGACGTGCTAGAGGAGGACGAAAGGCCACATACACTCACGGTTAATAAAAAAACGTTTGTGATTTAATTACCTACTATACCACCATCCTGGTTTATAAGTATGATTTAACTAATAAAATACGAATGCATGTCTCCAAAGATTATATAGTTGGATTTGTATTTGAACATAGTTTCCAATTATATAATTTTTAAAACATGCATTAACATTTTGTTGGTTAAATTTGAGGGCAAAGTATGGCACAAAATATAAAGGAGACTATAGACTAGACGGAGTTGGTGGCACACGGCCGCTCTCTACGCAGCGACGCAACTGTCGGCCGGCTTGTAGGCGACCATTTCCTGCCTATTCAACTGCTCTATGCGTGTGGTTGCTTGTGGTTCAGGCGGCCGCGGCATGCTCTGTTCGTGTCCCGCCGCGCGTGCTCTACTCTCACATCCCTTCGGGTGCTCTGCCCTCGTCCCTACACGCGCGCTGCCAGTGTTTGGGGCCGGCGCATGATCACGCACGTTCATGTGCAAGCGGTTGCCCCGGGCGCGGCGCGACGATGCAGTTACCTGCTACAAAAACTGCCATGTGGACGCACTGAGAATCCACGCCGCCCGACCCCCTTTTATTCCTGCAGCCATTTACCTTCATCTCTCATCTCACACGACACAATAAGCACACCTACCAGGACACATACAAAGAGGACATCCAGTGGTTCCAATGGCGCTCCCCGTGGCTCCAATGGCGCTTCCAGCGGCCAACGACGACAACGGCGGGCAGTTCACCACGCATCACATAGTGGACACCCACGTGAGGGGGAAGGCCCTCTCGGTGGTGTGCATGAACAATCCGGTCTTGGTGGAAAGCTCCATCCAAACTATGGAGCAGTTCCTTGCCGACGACAAGTACCGAGTGGTCGGTTTCGACCTCGAGTACACCATCGGTCATGCCGGGCACGATTAGAATGTTGCCGTTGCCTAGTTGTGCGTGCGACATGACGTCCTGTTCTACCACTACCACCTTGCCACAAGGCCTTGCAAGAATTTCTCCAGGTTTATCAACAGCCCCGACTACAGTTTCGCTACGGTGGACACCACCAACGATGTAAAAGCGCTCAAGGTTTCCGACTTGAAATGCCCGAATCTTGTCAACATCCAAAGCCACTACAAAGTCTAGGGCAGCGAAAAAAACAAACTGAACTCCCTGGTTGACCTTGCCTCGGCCATCATCGACCCCTACTACATGAAGATGAAGAATGAGAGCAATAAGGACAGGAACGCCTGGCACAGTGTGTGGCATAAGAGACTGGATGAACAACATGTGAAGTACGCGGCCATGGACGCGTACACAAGCTACGAGATGTATAGGAGGATCGTTGACATGAGGAACTGTCTTCTTCCTGACCCAGACGAGGGATCGAGCCACATAGAAGTGGCGGGAGCGCCACAAGAAGTAGAGGACTAGACGATCGTTTCTCCTACTTTAGAATGCATGCAATTGTTTATTGAGTTGTGTGCGAATGATCTGTATAGTCACTTATGTAATTGCGTGCGACATGACGTCCTGTTCTACACATGTTATTCTACTGTAGACAGTGAAAATCAAACGGCTTATTAGCCGCAATCGTGTGTGTTATTATTGGTCTTCGCACACATTTTTGAGTACGGACCTGTTTGTCGCGTATCACACACACCTTGATCTAGCTGACCGTTTCCGTTGTATTGCCTAATCACAAACAGTTAATTCGAGTGAACCGTATGCTCAATATAGAACACGCCTTCATTAGGCTACCCGTTTCTTTTGTTCCGCCTCATCGCAAACAGTTCATTGAGATAAACCGTATGCCCTGCATCGCACACGCAACTAAAATATGAACCGTGTTTGATAGCTCTACCATCGCAAATGTTTTGCACCTTTTTTATGGTTCTTTTACACCACCGTTTGCGATTATGACATCGCACACAGTTTCATCGAAGGGTCTCTAATCGTAGTGTCGCGTTTGGATCATCCTGCAGTAGTGACCATACAATGCTTAGTGCTTGCTGCAACGTCACCACTTATCCATTATGTGCCCATTAAGCTTTGCTAGTCTTGATACCCATGGTAATGGGATCGCTGAGTCCTCATGGATCATAGATTACTACGACAACAGTTGTAGGTACAGGTAATGCGATGATTTGACGTGGGAGCAATGCTTGTTCTATATGGATTTCCCCCTCTGCTTCTTCTTCGTCATTCTTGGGATAGGTTCCTGGTCGGTAGCCTGGGCTAGCAGGGTGGATGTCATTTGTGTTTTCCGTTTGTTTTCATCCATAGTCAGATGCTGCTCTTCTATATGATGTTTGATGTATTCATGTTGCAATTGTATGCCTTTGTATGTATCCCCGTCTATTATGTACATGGTACGCTGTAATGATATCAACCTTGCAAAGCGTCTTCAATATGCACTTCTATCCATGGTGGGACCTCCGAATTCCTCGAGGATAGGGTCGCATATTGGGAGTTGCAAGTTGGTATTAGAGCCTCGACCGACCATATGAGCCCCCTTGATTGATCATAGTTTTGTCAACGTTGAGTCTAGAAGAAAACTATTTCTGGAGTCTAGTTATCGGAGAGTAGGAATATTTTACTCCATGTCCCCTTCATCGCTCTGGTGAGGATTTGTGACGTAGGTGTTTTGATTCTAGTCCTCTTACCCTTCAAATTTTCTTTAGGATCACGCGGGTATTTTCGATCGTTGCAATGTCAGCTCTTTTTCAACCAGTCCACTTTTCTTAAAGGTATTCCATCCTCTTCATATCCATTTTATTCATGCAAGCTCTTCATTCTTTCCTCAATTGCTTGAACTAGTGAATGCTTGTCTAGTTCATCATTCTTCGTTCTTATTTCTCTTTTCGGTGGATTCAGCTCAAGTTGTCGGTGCGGATTATATCCATTTCAGTCCTTCTGGTGCATTATCTCTTGTTCGGTCTTTCTCAACGGTGGTTCTTTCAGTAGGCCAGCTCTTCTATTGTTTTTCGGAGTTATTCACAAATTGTTTTCGAGTTTGACGTCAGAGTGAATTCTCATCAGTCAATTGCCTTCTTTGGGATTTTTCCTTCATTTCCTTTTCATTTGGTCCCATTCTTCCTAGTCCTCTTTTGTCTTCTTCCAAAGATCTCGAGACGAGATCTTCTGTTAGTGGGGGAGTGTTGTGACGCCCCGAGACCGATGCTCTAGTTGCCTTCCATTTATTCTCAATGTTGCCTTGTGTTTCATTTCTTAGTTGCATTCATCACTGCATCATTTGCATTGCATCGACACTCTCGCTGTCATCCTTTTCAAAACTTGCATCCGTTCATAGTTGTCGATTCTCACCGTCTCTTCGGTTGACCGTCCTGACACCAACCACACTCGAACGCGCTCGTGACACCTCTATAACATTATTTTATTAGTAGTATAAAATGTTCTCGGAATGGGGTGAAAGTTGGCGTGCAATCTTGTTATACTATAGGTAGACCGCCTGTCAAATTTCATTGTATGTTGAGTCCGTCTGATGCCCCAACAGATAACTATAACAACACTATAGCCACATAAATTGTCAGACGTTTTCGGTATTCGAAAAGCTTTGTTGGTCTTCCATCTCCCCTCTATTCTCAGGCCACAACCCCTACTCAACCCACCTTTGGCCCAACGGCTACCCACTCCTCCGCCTAGAGCTGTTTGATCGTCATTGGAGGGTTTGAAACACCCCAGTTCCCCCAAACCCTAGGCACGTGCCTATTTAAACAAGCCCCTCATCCAACTCAAGAAATCTTGCCTTCCGCTACATCCCATCCGCCACCCTCGCCTCAATTTCCACGTCGGCTAGCCTCCCACCGCCACTTGGCGCCAACCCACTCACCATCCGCTGCATGCGCCTCCTCTCCTCGCCACCCGTGCCACGACACGTCGCCCCTGCCTTCCCCACTTTGCCGCTGGCCCACCAGGCCCACACGAGCCCCCGAAGCCCATCAGGCCCGCCCCAAGCCCGGGTCACCCTCGTCCGCACCCGTCTTGCCTCGCGCTGGAGCTCCTCTCGAGTGCCACTGGACCCCGTCACCTCGGCCTCTAGGTCAACCCCGCCGATGCTCCCCTCCGGCGAACTTCGCCGCCACCGACGTCCAGCCAGGCCAGCGCCTCTCCTTCCTCTCTCACTCCTCTCTTTCCTCTCCCTCTCAACATCTCTCTCTCCCCCCGTAGTGCAGTTGTCGCCAAGCCAAACTTTCTCGCTGGAGCTCGCCACCCCGTCGCGATCAGACCTCCTGTGGCTATATCCGGTGCCCCCATGCCGCCCGCTGTCGGACCCGGCCTTCCCGGCACAGGATCCGCCCGCCCGCGACCCTCCGCCGGCCTCCTCCTCCTTGATCGTCGCCGTAGACCTCTACCTCGCCTTTGTCGCCGACGTGTGGGCCCGGTTGCCCAAGCCACGGACTGGTAAACTGGCCTATTCCAACCGGCCCGCGTTGAACCGCCCCGCACGTGTTTTTCTCATAGAACCGTCCCGGACCATCCTGGGCTTGGCCCAATTGGTGAGCAGCCACATCCTATTCCTCTCCCGTGCGACATTCTGCTATCCTGCGCTCAAAGCTGTGAAAAACGACTAAGTCCTCGGGATTTTCAAACACCATGTTGCATATTGTAGCTCCTGTAACTTTGTGCATGATTGTCCTATGGAGATGATTTATATATGAAAGTTGTTCTACTCTTCATGTTCTACATGATGGTAGTTTTTGCATGCATAATAGAGTTCATCTACATGTCATAATCTCTTTTGCAAAAGGCATCCTGATGTGAAGTGCAGAAAACTATTAAAACTTGTCAACTTGCCATGATGATTGCCACTTATCCTTTGCTCATATGCATATGATTCCTTTGTGTGATTTGCTCTATGTGATGTGTAATATTATGCCATGCCCTTGGTTGCCATGTAAAGTAGATGTAGCATGTATCTTTTTTGCTCCCAAGTTTCCATCAGGATAAAACTGTCATCCTGTTACCAACATGTTCCGTTTTGCAAAAATCATACTAATTAATATATGCATCATATGAACTTGTGCTAATGACGTAAGTTGAATATTGCCATGTCTAGTACATGCCCATGTCATCTACATAAATAATAAAATTTCTTTTCTTGCTATTATGTGCATCTCAATGCAACATCATAATGTTACTGTTTTACAACCCCAGTTTCTCACTATCATGAATCTATAGCAGAACATTGCATTTAGCATGGAGCATATTAAATTAACCATGATGCTTATGAACCAGAACCTTAAAGATGAATTGAAGTATGTTATCTATACTCTAACTGAGTATCAAGTTTTTCCCATTTAGTTCCCGTAGTGTGACGCCCCCGATTCAATCGTACACTAATCAAACATGCAAACGTGTACGATCAAGATCAGGGACTCACATGAAGATATCACAACACAACTCTAAAAATAAAATAAGTCATACAAGCATCATATTACAAGCCAGTGGCCTCGAGGGCTCGAATACACAAGATTCACCGGAAGCAACAATATCTGAGTACAGACATAAGTTAAACAAGTTTGCCTTAAGAAGGCTAGCACAAAAGTAGCAACGATTGAAAAGGCAAGGCCTCCTTCCTGGGACCTCTTAACTACTCCTCTAAGTCGAACTCCACATAGAATCAACCTCGGGATCCTCTGGCTCCTAGACTCCATCATCTAGTGGCAACAACCGGGTATAGAAAAGGGAAAAGGGGGGAAAGAGGGAGCAAAGAAACCATGAGTACTCATCCAAAGTACTCGCAAGCAAGGATCTACACTACATATGCATTGCTATCAATGAAATGGATAGAATTTTTGGAGTGAACTGCGGAATGCCAGAATAAGAGGGGGTAGCTAGTCCTATCGAAGACTACGCTTCTAGCAGCCTCCATCTTGAAGCAGTAGAAGAGAGTAGATGGTAAGTTAACCAAGTATCGTCGCATAGCATAATCCTACCCGACGATCCTCTCCTCATCGCCCTGTGAGAGAGCGATCACTGGGTTGTATCTGGCACTTGAAAGGGTGTGTTTTATTAATTATCCGGTTCTAGTTGTCATAAGGTCAAGGTACAACTTCGGGTCGTCCTTTTACCAAGGTACACGGCTATGGGAATAGATAAACTTCCCTGCAGAGGTGCACCACATAACCCAACACGCTCGATCCCTTTTGGTCGGACACACTTTCTTGGGTCATGCCTGGCCTCAGATGGCAACACATTGCAGCCCTACCTAGGCACAACAGAGAGGTCAGCATGCTGGTTTAAATCCTATGGCGCAGGGGTCTAGGCCCATCGCCCATTGCACACCTACACGTTGCGTACGCGGCCGGTGAGCACACCTAGCAACCTCCATTACAAAGGAAGTTGCCTTACGCGGTCCAACCCGGCGCGCGCCGCTCAGTCGCTGATGTCAAGAAGGCGTCGGCTGATACCATGACGTCGAGTGCCCATAAATATTCCCGCGTACTTGGTTAGTGCGTATAGGCCAGTGGCCAGACTCAGATCAAATACCAAGATCTCCTTAAGCATGTTAATTAATGTAACCACGGACGCCGACCAGGGCCAGGCCCACCTTTCACCAAGGTGGTCTCCACCTGCCCTGTTGGTCTGCCACAAAGTAACAGTCGGGGGCCGTCGGGAACCCAGGCCCACCACTACCTGCATGGAACCACCTGCCCCTTCAGCCCCCACATCAAAATCACTCGCGGGTACTCTACGAGCCGACCTGACTTTAGTCACCACATGTATCACATATTATGTATATAAGTACAAACCCATGATCACCTCCCGAGTGATCAGGGCCCGATAGTATAACATGGCAGACGGACAAGAATGTAGGGCCACTGATGGAATAACTAGCATCCTATACTAAGCATTTAGGATTGTAGGTAAAGGTAACAACAGTAGTAGCAAAGACAGGCTATGCATTAGAATAGGATTATCGGAAAGCAGTAACATGCTACTCTACTCTAATGCAAGCAGTAGAGAGAAGAATAGGCGATATCTGGTTGATCAGGGGGGGGGCTTGCCTGGTTGCTCTGGCAAGAAGGAGGGGTCGTCAACACCGTAGGCGAACTGGGGGTCGCCGACAGTCTCGGGGTTTACCGAAAGGAAGTAACAAAGGGGGAACACAATAAATAACATGGCAATCAAAGCATCACCAAGCATAACATGGCAATACGCGGTGCTAGGGGTGACCTAACGCGGTACTAGGTGTTACCGGTGAAGGGGGATAACATCGGGGAAAGTATTCCCGGTGTTAGGCATTTTCGGACAGATGGACCGCAGGGGGAAGGTTGTATGTTCGCTATGTTAGGGACGTGTGGTGGACGAACGGACTGCGCATCCGGATTCGTCTCGTCGTTCTGAGCAACTTTCACGTACAAAGTTTTCCATCCGAGCTACGGTTTATTTTTTTATTAATTTTAAAAGATTTAATCAATTTTCTAAATTTATTTATCTAATTAATTCTAACATTATCCAGAATAGTGTCCGCTGATGTCAACATGATGCAATGCTGAGGTCATCCGTTAACAGTGTGGTTGACTTGGTCAACTAACGTGTGGGTCCCGGTTGTCATAGACTGTTAGCTACTTAACCTAGTTAATTAGTTTAACCTAAACAGATTAATTAGGTTAAGCTAAATAATTAAGTTAATTAATTCATTTCTTAATTAATTTAATGAGTATTTACTTTTTTTCAATTCTTCTTTTCTTCTTTTTTTAACAGGGGCTGGGCCCCTGCAGAAAGTGGCCCAGAGGGCCAAAGCTGGCGCGCGAGTGGCCGGTGTGGGCGAAGGGGTGCCCCGCAGGCCCGAGGCGACCAGGGGAGGCACTACAAAAAAATACACTTCCGTGATGATACGTGTTTTTCATAGTAGGTCACGTTTTCTGTCATGCATGTACATACATGACAACTTTATGACAGAATTAAGATTGTCATACTTGTGCTTTCGTAGAAGTGTTCCATGACATTAACAAAATTATCATCATGGAAGTGCCCACTTCCATGACGATAAATCATGCGTCACAGAAGTGCTTTCGTTAAGGGTGACCGACATGTGGCATCCACCGTAAAGGAACATCGTTAAGCTACCGGGTCCGATTTTGGATCCAATAACCCGTTAACAGCCCCGACCAATGGGGATTTTCCATGTGTAAAATCATTATTGGCTAGAGGAAACACGTGTCGGCTCACCGTTGGGACAGATGTCATCCACTCATTGGACCCAAAGCGCCTATGATATGCCAACACGTAGCATGGCCCAACAGAGGCCCATTCCTGTGAAAAGGCTGGCCCGTTTGACTTGGTCAAAAGGTGGCTGGCTGCAAACGGCAAGCCTGTTAACGGCCTGTTCGCATATAGCCCATTTACAGCCCGCTATCCCAGGGCCGTTTACGGCCTATCCGAATTTGGCCCAGTAGCATCATCTAGGCCGTCCAATATAATTCCAGCCCGTTTTAACTTTCGACCCATGTATGGCCCATGACGTCTTTCGGCCCATATGAGGCCCTTAGTAACCCTCGGCCCCTTAACGGCCCGTGGTAAAACTGGCCCGTAATGAACAATGTATCACTTTATACCCATTAGCGACCCATTATTTCGTTGGGCCGTTTTCAGCCCATGATATCTTTCAGCCTTCTCAGGGCCCATTTATTCTTGGGTTCATTTCCAGCATTCGGTTACTTACGGCCCATTACTGTTATTTTCTGCTTGTGGGCCAAATTCAGCCCGTGGTTACAGTCGGCCCATTTGTGGCTCGTTAATACGTTGGGCCGTTTTCATGTTGAAAAAAACCCGTTGGACTATTTTCATAGTGTTATCAAATACTGCCAATAAACGGCCCGTTATTGTCCATGAATAGTATGACCCATGATTGGCGAAATGACGATACGCCCCGTAGACGGACCATGGATCCTATGCCGCGTAAAAGGCCCATGGATCGTACGGACCGTAGAAGGCCCATGGATCCTACAGCCCGTATAGAAGGCCAATGGATCCTACGGCCCGTAGAAGGCCCATGGTTCATACGGCCCGCAAGAGGCTCATGGTTACAACAGTCCGTGTTGTGCCATGATTATTTTGGCCTAGTTTCCAAAAGTAGGTTATGGTGGCCACTAGAAAAACACAGAAAAAGAACTACAATGACTACAAGCAAACAACTAAACAAGACAATAAGGAAATAAATAAGCAAGCAATTAATGCTAGCCTATTACCGCTATTACACATATTACATCCACTGGGTATCAAAGTTCTCCACCAGTGCAAATATAGGGAACAAAGCAGCATATTACATACACTGGCCGTCAAAATTGGCCACCAGTGCAAATAAACGCAGCAGCAAAACAAGAGCATAACTGAAACAACTTCAGAAGGGCTCAAGAAACGTGGTATCCACCATGCTGGCAATAAGCTTAGCAAGCTTATTAGCTTTGTCCTGTTTGGCGATAAAATCCTCCAACGCTTGTTGTTGCACCAGAAAGTATGCATCTGAATGCTCCAGGGACTTCCGCAATCCTTCCGCTTCTTGTCGCAGCACAGCTGATCGATGTCTTTCAGCTTGTAGTTGAGACTCAAGAAACCAAACTGATTCAGATAGTGAGTTTGAATAGCTTGTGCAAGTGGTAGTGGCCAGTAACTCCAACACTAAACCAAGACAAGAATTTTGGGTTGTCTCACTGTCTTCGAGATAGTCTTCCTTAGCTGTTTTATCGGCTTTGTTATGTGTCACTATCCTGAACCTTATCTGCATTACTTCCTTTACCATTTCTTAATAAGGCACTCTTCCCCAATATTCTTTCAGCATTCTAAAAGAAGAAACAAGCAGACACATAACAGTTTAGCATGTACTAGTATATGAAACTCATTTCGGTGAACCAGTTCATTAGTAAGGTGGACAAGAGTAAACTACCAAGTCTTCTATTGCCAAGTACCAGCACATAATAAAAGCATCAAACAAACATATATCTATGTCCTATAGTCACTGCATTGTCTTGCCAAATCAAAATAGAGACACGGTTCAAATCATATCAGTTCAAGACAAAGCAGCAGTGAAAGAATACAAAGCGTGGGAAACTACACGGCACAACAAGATTTCAGATGGGTACAACGGGTCTACATGTACAACAACACTATTGGCTCTGTTGTGATGCTAGTAATGTGCATGATATGAGAAGTCAACTGTATACACAATTGAAATTGAAATCAACAGAGCTATTGATAAGAGCAAGCCTGCTAAAGAAACATGCGTGACCATACCTGCTGTGCCATTGAAGTTTCGATTGGTCCTTCAATTTAAAAATAAGTTTGTTTGAGTAAATACAGTGATACAAGGGCAAAGCAGTATGCACGATAGCAATCATAGTTAAAAGGCGCGCCTAAGCGAGCGCTTAAGCACGCCTAGGCTCTAGGCGTTGGCGAAACGCATTGCGCATAATTACGCTTAATCTGTGCATAACTGCGCATAAGCATGCACTTGGGTCAGCAGCGCAAGGCGGCGGCAAAACGCACAATTAACGCCTAGCGCTTTTTTGAACTATGATAGCAATGGAATCTCAAATTAGAACAGTTGTTCTTCAGGTTTAGGCACTTGTTCTACATGAACAGAGTACAGTAAGACGCAAGAATATAGTACTTAAAATAGAAAATGAGCTCATAGACCTTACCACATTCTTGGTTTGGGACCAGTACAGAACAAGGCGTTCCCAGTCATCATCCAGTAAATGTGTCTTAGGAGAACGTAAGGGAATTTGATGAGTTTCTTTGCCGGTGAAGTATGTTGTCTTCAGGTAATTCCGATACTGTCACCAAGCATTCTTGAAGATAGCAGAGGTATTAGCATAGGTTACCTCATCCTGAGTTTCCAAATCGGTCCTTCTCTATAGAGAAAAATGGGAAAATTTGTTGTATTATAACCATCATGGAGGTAGGATGTATGGGACAAAGCAAAGTAATTGCCATGAATAACATTACTTAAACATAACTCCTGGACAAACACCTGCAACTGGCATTTTCCTTCATCTTCACTATAATATTTCCAAGATGGGAAGATACACACATACGATTTAACAACATCAAATGTGATAGATGCTAAACTGCGACTAGCTGGTTGTGCTTCCTCCACAGGAATAGGCGTACTAACTGGTGGAGTTGGGGTTCGCCATGGTAGTACTGGCGCTTTGGGCACTGGAGTTGCCTTACTAACTGATCTTGTTTGGGAGCTCTGTGGTGGAGATGGTGTTGTGTCAACAGGAACTGGGTTGCTATCTGCTAGGGTTGGGGTTAGATTGGGTGAAGCTGGTTCTCTGTCCATCGCAGTAGGGGTACAATCTGTGAGAGTTTGGGTTATTTGTGGTAGGGTTGGTTCTCGTGCATGTACAACTGGGGTGCTATCTCCACCAAGAGGTAGCACTGTTTTATTTGAAGACCATGTTTTTAGTCCGCTAGATGCTGGCATCACCCGCTCCAATCCAAATGGCTGATAAACAGAAAACATAGTTGAATGTACAAACATTGTATGAGAGACAGATGCAATAGATAGTGTGGAAAAAAGAGGGCATGAAATAGTTGACATCTATATTATTTAACTAAAACGGATAGCATGACATAATTTCACATATATGATGTCTATCTAAACTCGATAGCATAGCATAACATAATTGAAAGATATGATGAATAACTAAACAGGATCGCATGACATAATTCACGTACATGTTATCTAAGTAATCAAGATCGCATCATTTAATTCACATATGTTATTTATATGCTAAATAGAGGGCATTAGATATGATGTCTGAACTAAGAACATGGTGTTGAATATTGTGTATATGATGTCTAATCTATGCAATGCAAGACACCATATGCATGATATGAGCAGTATAACCGTGCCAAGTTAGAGAATACACCTCGGTGGGGGAATAGGATTGGTCATATGTCTCTGAATCCATCTCTGAGGAGCTATCAGGACCCAACAAGAGATCTGCTTTGACAGGTAGCACTGTCTGCGCTGAAGGCCTTGTTTTCACTCCAGATTTTTCAATCTCCCACCCAAATGGCTAATTCACAGGAAGAGTAGTTTAATGTACAAACATTGTCGACAAATGGAAATGTAATGAAGAAAAGTATGGGCAACATATCATTCAAATATATGATGCCTAGTTAAACAGGATGGCATTGTACATTTCACGTATATTATTGCTGGCTAAAAGACATGAGACTGCACAATTATCATATATGATATAGAAACTAAATAGGTGGCATTACAAAACATGTCTAAACTAAGAAGATCACATATAGGATGTCAAAAGTAGGCATTGCAAGGCAACATATGCATGATATGACTAACATCATCATGCCAAGGTAGAGCAAACACCTTGGGGGGTAAATAGGAGTGGTCAACGGCTTCTGAATCCGCTTCAGAACAGATATGTTCCTCTACATTACAATATGGAGAGGGGTGGGGAGGGCTTGCCATTGAACCCACCATGGAGCAATGTCTACATGACATTGTATTGCCGCACAAAACTCTTCTCTTTTTCTCTACATGTTCAGCATGATTGTGTACAATATCTGACATGCATACAAAAAAATATGGTGAGATTATGTAAGGAGAGCATGCAGAAATTTAGAGTGATAGTTTAGAGTGATAGTAACAAACAGTGGATGGATCCAAAAATAATGATAGCAGGCTGATGATTGCTTTAATTTAATAAAAAGACAGATGATGATTGCTTTACTATTTGTTTCCCACCCAAGATGAACAACATAGGCATACCCTAGGTGAACCAGATATTAGACAGAGATACTATTCATTGCTTCCTTGATATGTGCCCCACAACTAATTTAGAACTCCAGTTTGAACATTAATTTGGACCTGACTTGGAGTCCAAGAGGTGAACAGGACGATAAAGTAGCAGGTAATTTTAAGCAATGCATAACATAAGCAGAAAAAAAAAGAGTGTGACCTCTCTTGTGGACCCGTGTATTCCTCAGGTTCATCTGCTGAGTCGATGATGGTGATGCTGTTGCGGTGGGTGCCGGCGGCAGGGAAGGAGATCTGAGGTGGCGAAAGACAGTCAGGAGTCGTGATGTCTGGTTTGGTGGATGTTTCTGTTGATGGAGCAGCTCAGTTGAGGTGGACGACGTTGCGGCAGGAGCAAGACAAACCACACAAAGTTCCCTTCGACACCTAACTATAACTGAAGTAATTCTGTAAGGGCTCATTTGGCTTACATGATTCTAAAAACGCAGGGATAGGAAAAACACTGGAATAGGATAGGAGTGCACATGGTAAACAGAGCATTTGTAAACACAGGATTTCTATCAACTTGAGTGTTTTGTTTACATGAATTGGAAGAGTAGAGGAATGCAAAGAAACATGGCCAAAATAAAGTGAAACCATATGAAAGCGTGTACAATTAGAATGTTATTCTTCCACTAATGCACTTGGTCTTGTTTTCATGCATAGGATTTTGAAAAGTAGGTCCAGGTGGATGTTTTGCTTCATTATTTTCAACAAAATGCATGAATAATTGAATAGTAGAGTGCCATTGGAAAATTCCCTATTGCTATGTTTTTCGTTGAACCAAAATAGCCCTAATGGATCGACATGAACGTATAGTAATAAGTGATGCAACAAGTGTACAACCTCTTTTCGGTAGTCGTGTCGACCTAAGCATCATTGGGTTGGTCGCTGAAGTAGTTGAGGCAGAGGTGGTTGTCGGAGGTGTACAGGAAGATCTGAGGAATCTGTAGACGGCGTCCAGGGCACTGCTCTGTTGTGATGGATCGTTCTGTCATTGGAGCAGCCCCGGTGAGCCGTGAGACGTCAAGGCTGAAGCAGCACAAGACAGCCATCATCAATCTCAAGTGGGATTCTAATAGCATCTCCAATAGATGATGTAAAATAGATGTAAAATTTACATCACCAAAAACCACCTGACTAC
Source organism: Triticum urartu (assembly GCF_056163025.1). Taxonomy (NCBI): domain Eukaryota; kingdom Viridiplantae; phylum Streptophyta; class Magnoliopsida; order Poales; family Poaceae; genus Triticum; species Triticum urartu. Next base: position 350,890,089 of record NC_141874.1, on the reverse strand, counting down.
ACCAGATCAGGTAAAAACTGTTGACTCTGAACTTAACTGTCGAAACTGAAATTTACTATGGAATCTGAATGTTACTGTCGAAACTGAACGCAATGGTAGCAGAGAGGCACTTGACACTTAGTTTAGGGAGGGCCTGCAATTCATCTTCAACCTACACCCCCCTGAGCCGCCAGCCACCACCGGCCGAACCGCCGGCCCCAGCGTCGCCTCGCCGCCCCAAAACAACTCCCCACCGCCAGTCCGCCGCCGCCCCGCCAGCCCTATAGGCCCCCCACCCCTCACCCTGAACCCTAACATAGATAGTGGGGTACCTCTCCGACGAGCCCCCATCCCCGATGCGGGTGATTCTTCCTTAACTCCGGCGAGCCCCCCCCCCACCCCTGAAAATCGACTAACACAAAAGTCGATTTAGTCGACTGAAGTGTAGCTAAATCAGAGCAGAGCAGCAGCACGAGTGAGGGGGAGAGTAGCAGCTCGAGCGAGCGGGCAAGCGAGAGCCGGAGCAGCAGCAGTTGGGCGAGCGAGCGATCGAGCGAGAGCCGGAGCAGCAGCAGCATCGCGAGTGAGCGAGAGCCCGAGCAGCAGCAGATCCGGCTGGTATGGACGCCACCGCCGAGGGAGCCTTGCACTGGGGGAGAGCCGCCGTAGAGATGTCGCCCGCGGCACCGGCTTCAAGGTAGCCGCTCCATGGGGGTGCGAGATGGAGCACCGTCGGTGCCGGGAGGTCGAGCTAAGGAGAAGGTGCGATGCGATGAGTGGACAACCTCTTTGGTGGCGCCGAGTAGGCCTCGGCTTCGTCCAATGAGTCGGTGAGGATGTTGCGGTTCTGATGGAGCAGGTTAAGGCGGCGCTGTGGGGATGGAGCAGCAAAGATAGACGAGGCGATCGTCGGAGCAGCTCCTTGGAGGTGGAGGACGGGGCGGCTGAACCGGCGGGACAACGAGATGGATGATGGATCCTCATCTAGGGAGGTGGACGAGGGAGGTCGAGCTATTGCGGTGGACGACGCCGTCGGGTTAGAGGTTCCAACTGGGTAGCGGTGAGGTGGCGGACGGAGGAGGGTGGGGTTTCGCGGCTAGAGCGGAGAGGTTATGGCGGCCTGGGATTTCGAATGGCAAAAATGAGGCGATGGGAGGGGGTGAACCATGACTTAGGGATGTGCTTGTCCAAAATGTAGGGTGTGTTACAAAAGTACCCCGCACCGATTTGAACTAGCGGCCCTTTCGGCTCAAGGTTAGAAGGGGGATTTCGCGTGTCGGGATTTGGCAGCTGGAGGGAGTTTTCGCGCGCGTTGTAATTTCGGGATAGCAAGGCGCAGGTTGTGAAGGCGCCAGTTTTGGGAGCACGATATCAGAATTTTCGGGATATAACAAGGCGCGGGTTGAATTTTAGGGACAAGCCTAACGTGTAATGTTGTACTTGTACGTATCAAATCAATTCGCACTTCACTCAACCAAAAAGAAAATGAAAAAAATAAATCTATTCACACCACACAAAGAGAGAGTCTTGCCCCGTTTTACTATAAAAATGCTATTTAAAGCTACTCATACCAACAATTTAGTGCAATTAAATGCTATTCGATAGTATGAATCCATGTTATGTCCAATTAAATTTTTTCGCTTGCTGTATAATGCATGTAACCTACTCATACCAACATTTTAGTGCATTCCAAATGTCTATACTACCGTTGCAATTCGAACTGAATTTGAATTCATTTCTCTATTTCAATAACAATCTACAATCATGATTGTTGCCAACTTCAACCATCATTCGTGCATTACCTTAATAACACACCAAATGATTACTATAGAGATAGATATGAACTATGTGTACTACATGAACTCGAATTCTATTTTTTGAATACACTTGATGTTGATTCCTAATAATAGTACATTTGATGTACTAACTATATATTCATAATTTAAACCATGTTCCATACGTGTACACCATGTTTATCACACATACTATAGTGCCCCACCCCCTACATTATGAAAAGTATTTAGACCTGAGCTGCAAAAGCCACACATTAGCCCAAATTATGATCAATGTTCTATATGTTATATGTAGTACTAGAAAGATGCCCATGCGTTCCACAGAACATCAACATGATCAAGGGGAGGCCTAATTTGCAAATATGGAGAGGGGTGTGGGTATCTTTTTTCAAAATTGGCATAGTTTCCTTCCTATTCGTCAGATATAAATCGGACGACCTATATTGCAGGATGGCACCATCATCAACAACTCTGTTTTTTTATAAGAGTAGAGATCAAATATATTATATGTAGTATAACATGTTCATAACCACACCGTGTGTATCACCGTTATATATATTCACACATGCGTCGGTTTAAAACACTATGATAAATTCTTCAAATATCCGAATTCTCTTTTTATAATGAAGTATGATCCTCTATTCGTCTTTTACACCCACACATTCCTCTTATCTTTGTATCTAGCTAGCGCTAACTTTCTCTCGTGCATGCAGATGCCCACATCCCTCTAAACCTCCCTCAGCATTCTCTAGCTCCATCGCGCAAATTCGTCTGTTCACTTTAGGTCGTTCACCCACGGTGTGTGTAGGCCCCCCAGCTCCTTCTTTACGGCACACATCGATCGATATGCCTCTCTAGCCAGGTGTGCCTAGCACAAAACAGAAGCTTGCCCTCTTCTCTTATCACCATCCATGCCTCACTCCCACCACTCTTTTCATCGATCTCGTACTCGCACACTTCTCCCCCTCGATATAGTATGACTCTCGCACCACCTCCTAGATGCATCCCTCTCTCTCTATCCTTCTCCCCGTGCCTCATTTGCTTGTAACACACACATGCATGTATACCGATCGATCTCCCAACATATACTTAGGTCGACTATAACTATTCCCCCCATCGATCGACGTACCTCACAAGTTATGTCTCTCCTTTCTATGACAAAGGACAATTGATCTTCCTATGTAGTTATGTCTGCTTACCAAATCCATATCGCCCCCCCGCTCATCATTCGTGCATGCCTCTAGACTCGTCTCTCACACGCATGTGCACAGACAGGAAGCCACCCCTCTCTTATTGATATTGCAGGCATGCCCTCCGGTTGTCTAGCAAGCCTATCCCACCATTTATTAGAAGCAACTCCACTACCACCCCCTCCAACACTCTAGCTTTGTCTCTCTCCCAACCTTATTCCTCTTCTACACATATGCATGGATGCCGATCGATCTCCCATAATACATGAGGTAGATCGATCTCCCTTAATAAATGAGGTAGGCCTCTCTCCTCCTCCACACATATACCAACCATTTTACCTCTATAGTTAATTAGGCCTCCCCCACCACACACCGATAGTCGAGCACTGTAGGTAGGTATCCATGCCAGAGAGACAAACTACACATGTCCCCTCTCACGTTCCAGTAGGCCAACCACTCTATATCTTTGACGTGGGCACACACAAATTCGATGGCACTCTTTATCGATCGCGTGTGCACACACACACACATCATCCCTCTCTTCAATTCTATGGACACCTCAAGACGATGATACCTCCACTCTCTTCTCGTGGATCGCCCCCTCTATATATATATATATGATATATCCAGGACTCTATTTCACACACATTGCATATGTTACATTTTTTTATTGACCCCACCCCCCCAAAAAAACTCTCACGAACACACACACTATATCTCTCTATGTTTGTATCTCTCTCACACAACCCCACGTAGGTGGTGTACGTATACGAGAAGAGAATAGGTGCACCATGCATGTATTCATGCTTCGTGCCCAGCCACACCCGCGCGGGTACACGGTGGAGCTCATTTCTGTACGATTGTAGCCCACGTGCTAATTTGAACGCGTGTAGCGGTTCTTTACCTACGGAGGGCGTGTACCACGCGTGGTTTGTCTCTCTTCAGAGTATCTCACAATGGAGCCTGCCTGCCTGGTTTGTCTATCTTCAGAGTATCTCACAATGGAGCCAGCCTGCCTGGTCACTAGTAAGCAAGGTACCCTGCAAAAAAAAGAAGTAGGAAGCGAGGTGTTTCATCAAGCCAGCTCTCGGCTACATTCAAAGTGCAGCAAGCACGGTTCTCCAAAGATGCGTCGCAAGGTTTGCTGGCCTGTTTACATGCTGGATAACAAAAAAGAGGAAATATTACCGAGCGCTCCTCTTTGTAACAGGATATGGGCCAAAATTGAGCGAGAATTGTGGTGAGTGTTCCATGCAATCAACTTCCATTATCACATGCGAGAACCCTCGAAGAGAACCAAATGTGTTGAAGATTGCTTTATCGCATTTTAAAAATATAATAAGAGTGCAAACGCTCCTTCATCCGGTTCCTAGTACTACCTCTATAGACTATAGTAGTGGTACTAGTACTAGTAAACTTTGCACTTGGTTGTTTGCCTCTTCGGGAAGTGTAATAATAATAGTACTACTAGTATAGTGTATGCTTCTGGCAATCTGACACCGAATTAACTGTTGCACGTCCACCGCCTGAGCAAAGGACAGCTTGCATTAGTCAAAAGTTTCTCCTTGTCCTGCGAGCCATCGCGTGCAAGTTTCTCCCGTCCTGCAAGCTTCTCCTCATTCGGCAAGTTGACGAGACACAACAAAGTAATGCCAGTCCATACTGCCTGCTCTCTGATTAATATGGCTTAATTACAAACGAGATAAATACACTATCTGTCACTGTATATTTGTAAAATACGGTTAGTGGACTTCATAATACGCTCATTGCGCTCAATATATACATATTCCGGTGTTTATACGGTCACTAGCTCACCCTGGCTGAGTATATGTGTGCATGCACGTGTAGGTTGAGCACTTGAGCGTGACCGTGTGTGTTCCGTCGTGTGCTCGGACATGCATGCATTAGGGCATCACGCGCATTTTTGTGTCCATGTGTACGTGTGGCTGTTGCATACACGTAGGGGGAGTACGTGTAGGGGCCACTAAAGGAGCAGTCAAATCACACAGTGAGTTAGTCGGAAGAACCAACCATCGTTTCGCTCTTCAATGACATGTATGCAATATAAAATGGTTGATATAGAGAGAAAAAGGAAACCACTATATATACACTAGCAGGAGCCTAAGCTACAAGCCTGCTTGCTTGGGTTGCTCTCTTCACAAGCATAGAACGACGGTGGCCACACCATTGGTCACATATCTGGCCTGACCCCACAGCTGGGGGAAGGGAACAATGTTGTGCCTAGACACGGTCGACATCGGCGAGGGAGAAAATCCATAGTCGGTGCGTCCCAATCGGGGGTCATCGCGGTATGGGCCGATGCCTCATCCCAACCGCCCTTCCAGCTACAGCCCGACGTCCCACGTAGTCCATCTTCCTTTTGGAGCCGGCTTGCTCCACTGCCGCAGCTCCACACATAGCTCCATGTCCATGTCGCTTTGTTGGTCGAAAAGGAATGAAAATGGAGTTGAAAGTGTCCGTTTTTCCGAAGAAAAATGGAAACGGGGAGAAACCAATGTTTTGTTTCATTGGATCACGCCATCGAGCAAAACCAATGTTTAAATCATGTCTGTCGCGTTCATGTCTCACCCTCCTCCAGGGCTCGACCCCACACGACCGCTCGGCATGCCACTCACCGCAAACCGAGTATATGATAACTTTCCCGCCTGCTTGTCGATGGATCGCGCCATGGAGTAATAGCACTACTAGAAGAGATTAACGAGTTGGGGAGGACAGCTAGCTGTAGCACGGACTCCCAAGAACTTTTTACATGCATGTTGTGGCCGGCTATTGCGACCTTTGAATGCAGAGCAGTCGCATGCACCAGGAAGTGGCGCGGGCGATGCTCTCTCGGCTGGCGCGCCGCTTCAATGCCGGCGCCAGTGAGAGGTCGCGTTCGCTCTGGCCGGGCATGAATGCGGCACTGACCATTTCGGGCGGGAAGCACGTGCCGATGATGAAGAGGGTTTGGGTTGGTCAGGAGCGGCCGTGGCAGCGGTCCGGACACCCGCAAACAAGAGATGATGTACGTTAATATTGCCGCGTATATAATTAACAACGTAAATAATGTGCTAGTTGGACAAATATGATTGGAGATGGAAATGGAATTTTATGTAAACACGGATATGCATGTCTATGTCTATGTGTGTGTGTGTGATGACTCTCGCGACCTGGAAGCGGGGGCGTGTTTTTGATCGAGTTTTCTTTCTTGGTACGTTAAAAAATTGTCCGCCAGTTTTTGTTTTTTTCGGGAACACGCGTATTCTATTTAAAACCATTGCTATGGAGAGATTGTTTTACTCCATTATAGCTTCTTGTTTGATAGAATTCCTTGTGTCTCGCTCTCTCACCCTCTCCATATCAAAACAAGATGATAGTGTCCACACTATCTCTCTCCTCACCGGTGGTCACAGATCCGGCCGAATCCCGTCCGCTGCGGGAGGTGAGGAGGTGCAGCGTTGACGTTGTCGCCGTCGGTGATGGAGGAAGCCGATGCACACCGTCCACTCGGAGCCGGCACTGGCGTGGACGAAGGTCCTCCGCGCCCTTGTTCGCTGCCATCGTGTGGGCAGATCCCGCCCACCCGCCTAAGCGACATCTCGCCCACCTGAGGTATAACTTCTTGTAGTGGTCCAGCTCCCCAGGTCGCTGCATGCGGGTTTTCTTCTATGTGACTACTCCCCAGCTCCCCATGTATAGTAGCTAGGGTTCGTCGGTTGGTCCAACATCGCCTACTATTATAGAGGAAATGCCACTCAAAAAGTTGTCCTGATTTATGCCTCGGCGGAGGTATACATTTTGTTTCGACAAAAAGTACATGGTGGTTGTGCGGTCATTGTCCATATGCTCCTATTGCTGCTGCTAATCTAATACTATCACTGGTTAAATGAAGAAATGCTTTTTTTCTCGGGTATCCTGGTTTAGTTCCCATCAAGATAATCATGATGCTTCTGTTTGTTGGTGTACTTTTCATAATTCTTATTGACAATTGAGATGTCGTTGTTAATATTGTAAAACAAAGTAACAACACTATATCCCTTTTTTATATTTTTGGAAACAGCGATGCGTATCTCCATACCCAGGCATGTCGTCCTCAATTTTAGTGGAACTGCACAAAATTGGATGGCCATTGTTGTTTCGCATCACTGTCCTCTGCCACGTGGTTCTTCCTTCCCCGAGCTTGACTACTGAGAAGAAACAGACCACGGTGAGGATTTGTCGAACTTCATAGGTGCCTCGCCCAAACTTGATGCCAAATGGATGATGCATCACCACAGTGACCTATCGATGCTCATGGTTGCACCTCATGGTTGCGTCAGCTGGTGAAGCTAATCGATTTTCAATGAAAAACAAGTTGTCTTCCATCAGTGCTCTTTGCTTGTTACCCAGAAAGATGATATCCTTCGTCAGTTCACCTTGGTTGCAATCCACTGCCGGCTGCGCTTTTCTCTTTCACCCAGCGCCTATGCGGGAGGGCCACTGACTCCTTCTTCCTCGCTGTCGTACGTAGTGTGGGCAGATCCGACCTCCCGCCGCACGGCTTGCCACATCCCGACAACACTAAGGTATAAGTTTCTTTGAAACCGTCATTGGTCTAGCTGCATGCTGATCTTTTTCGATTCTGTAGTCGAATCTAGGTCTTGGTTCAAAGAGGAAAGAAGGGTGTAGTGGGGTGGACCATGAATCTAGGACGTGGTTCAATGAGGAAAGGAGGGAGGGAAAGTACTCTACACTAGCTATCCAGCCGCTTTGTTGGTCGAAAGGGAAAAGGGGGGTAACCCAGTACACACATCTGTAAGGAACCCAACTCTTTGTTGAAAAGGGAAAGAAACTGGGGTGTCGTGTAGTTTGTGCAGGACTAGATTTGCTGCCCTCACATCGGAAAAATTTTCAAAGAGAACAAATATGGGACCAACGCAGATATGTTGCTTGGCTACATACTCTGCATCACCCATTTATACATGTGGATGCACATGGTGCTGACATGTCCCATGTCCCATCCACATGATCGTGCAGTGTGTTTTGAGGTGTTGTCCTACTTGTATTGGTACTGTTTTAAATAAATGTTGAATTGAAGCTATTGTATTTTAAGCAATGCCACTCTCAGAATTAACTACTAAACTATTTTAAGAGAATTTCTCTGTTAATATGAATCAATGCAACCGTTTTAGAAATGCTACTGTCCTATACTTTGTTTTCCATCAAGATAAGGTAGATGCTTCTTTTTGTGGCTGCATGATTCATCCTCCTTTATTGGCAGTAATTGTTTCCTTTTTTTCCTCTGTTAAATCAGGGATATCTATTTAACTTGTTGCTATAGCAAACTTAAATGTCTCACTGGAGACTTTACTTGATTTTAGAGTAACTGCACAAAACGAGATTGGATTTCCTATTCGTGTTGGCAGATTCGTACGTGATCTTGTGTGCGTCATGACAGGTTGGTAATTGCCTTCATCCACAAGATCGTGCAGTGTGTTTTGAGATGTTGTGCTACTTGTATTGGTACTGTTTTAAATAAATGTTGAATTGAAGCTATTGTATTGTTGTCTTTTCCAATTAAGTAGTGAACAAAAATGGGACCAACCCAAACATTATGCTTGTTGCTTTGTTACAACAAACTCTGCATCACCTGAAGGAAATATGCCCAAGAGGCAATAATAAAGTTATTATTTATTTCCTTATATCATGATAAATGTTTATTATTCATGCTAGAATTGTATTAACCGGAAACATAATACATGTGTGAATACATAGACAAACAATATGTCACTAGTATGCCTCTACTTGACTAGCTCGTTGAATCAAAGATGGTTAAGTTTCCTAGCCATAGACATGAGTTGTCATTTGATTAACGGGATCACATCATTAGAGAATGATGTGATTGACTTGACCCATTCCGTTAGCATAGCACTTGATCGTTTAGTTTGTTGCTATTGCTTTCTTCATGACTTATACATGTTCCTATGACTATGAGATTATGCAACTCCCGTTTACCGGAGGAACACTTTGTGAGCTACCAAACGTCACAACATAACTGGGTGATTATAAAGGTGCTCAACACGTGTCTCCGAAGGTACTTGTTGTGTTGGCGTATTTCGAGATTAGGATTTGTCACTCCGATTGTCGGAGAGGTATCTCTGGGCCCTCTCGGTAATACACATCACTCAAGCCTTGCAAGCATTGCAACTAATAAGTTAGTTGTGGGATGATGTATTACAGAACGAGTAAATAGACTTGCCGGTAACGAGATTGAACTAGGTATTGAGATACCGACGATCGAATCTCGGGCAAGTAACATACCGATGACAAAGGGAACAACGTATGTTGTTATGCGATTTGACCGATAAAGATCTTCGTAGAATATGTAGGAACCAATATGAGCATCCAGGTTCCGCTATTGGTTATTGACCAGAGACGTGTCTCGGTCATGTCTACATAGTTCTCGAACCCGTAGGATCCGCACGCCTAAAGTTCGGTGACGATCATAATTAGGGTTTTTATGTTTTGATGTACTGAAGGTTGTTCGGAGTCCCGGATGTGATCACAGACATGACGAGGAGTCTCGAAATGGTCGAGACATGAAGATTGATATATTTGAATCCTATATTTGGATATCAGAATCGTTCCGGGTGAAATCGGGATTTTACCGGAGTACCGGGGGGTTACCGGAACCCCCCGGGGGTTAATGGGCCTATATGGGCCCAAAGGTAGAAGAGGAGGGCCGGCCAGGGCAGGCCGCGCGCCCCCTCCCCCCTAGTCCGAATAGGACAAGGAAGGGTGGGCGGCGCCCCCCTTTCCTCTTTCCCCCTTCCCCTTTCCTTCTCCAACAAGGCACGAGGGGGGAGTCCTACTCCCAGTGGGAGTAGGACTCCTCCAGGCGCACCCCTAGGGGCCGGCCACACCTCCCCCTCCCTCCTTTATATACGGGGGCAAGGGGGCACCCCATGACACACAAGTTGATCTTCGTGATCATTCCTTAGCCGTGTGCGGTGCCCCCTTCCACCATATTCCACCTCGGTCATATCGTAGCGGTGCTTAGGCGAAGCCCTGTGTCGGTAGAACATCATCACCGTCATCACGCCGTCATACTGACGAAACTCTCCCTCAACACTCGGCTGTATTGGAGCTCGAGGGATGTCACCGAGTTGAACATGTGCAGAACTCGGAGGTGCCGTACGTTCGGTACTTTGATTGGTCGGATCGGGAAGACGTACGACTACTTCCTCTACGTTGTGTCAACGCTTCCGTTGCCGGTCTACGAGGGTACGTAGACAACACTCTCCCCTCTTGTTGCTATGCATCACCATGATCTTGCGTGTGCGTAGGAATTTTTTTGAAATTACTACGTTCCCCAACAGTGGCATCCGAGCCAGGTTTTATGCGTTGATGTTATTTGCACATGTAGAACACAAGTGAGTTGTGGGCGATACAAGTCATACTGCTTACCAGCATGTCATACATTGGTTCGGCGGTATTGTTGGATGAAGCGGCCCGGACCGACATTACGCGTACGCTTATGCGAGACTGATTCTACCGACGTGCTTTGCACACAGGTGGCTGGCAGGTGTCAGTTTCTCCAACTTTAGTTGAATTGAGTGTGGCTACGCCCGGTCCTTGTGAAGGTTAAAACAGCACCAACTTGACAAACTATCGTTGTGGTTTTGATGCGTAGGTAATAATGGTTCTTACTAAGCCCGTAGCAGCCACGTAAAACTTGCAACAACAAAGTAGAGGACGTCTAACTTGTTTTTGCAGGGCATGTTGGGATGTGAAATGGTCAAGACATGATGCTAAATTTTATTGTATGAGATGATCATGTTTTGTAACCGAGTTATCGGCAACTGGCAGGAGCCATATGGTTGTCGCTTTATTGTATGCAATGCAATCGCGCTGTAATGCTTTACTTTATCACTAAGTGGTAGTGATAGTCGTGGAAGCATAAGATTGGCGAGACGACAACGATGCTACGATGGAGATCAAGGTGACGATGGTGATCATGACGGTACTTCGGAGATGGAGATCACAAGTACAAGATGATGATGACCATATCATATCAATTATATTGATTGCATGTGATGTTTATCTTTTATGCATCTTATCTTGCTTTGATTGACAGTAGCATTATAAGATGATCTCTCACTTAATTTTAAGATAAAAGTGTTCTCCCTGAGTATGCACCGTTGCCAAAGTTCGTCGTGCCCAGACACCACGTGATGATCGGGTGTGATAAGCTCTACGTCCATCTACAACGGGTGCAAGCCAGTTTTGCACACGCAGAATACTCAGGTTAAACATGACGAGCCTAGCATATGCAGATATGGCCTCGGAACACTAAGACCGAAAGGTCGAGCGTGAATCATATAGTAGATATGATCAACATATTGATGTTCACCATTGAAAGCTACTCCATTTCACGTGATGATCGGTTATGGTTTAGTTGATTTGGATCACGTAATCATTTAGAAGATTAGAGGGATGTCTTTCTAAGTGGGATTTCTTAAGTAATATGATTAATCGAACTTTAATTTATCATGAACTTAGTCCTGGTAGTATTATCATATCTATGTTGTAGATCAATAGCTCGCAATGTTGCTCCCCGTTTAATTTTTATATGTTCCTAGAGAAAACTATGTTGAAAAATGTTAGTAGCAATGATGCGGATTGGATCCGTGATCTAAGGATTAACCTTATTGCTGCACAGAAGTACTATGTCCTTGATGAACTGCTAGGTGACAGACCTATTGCATGAGCAGATGCAGACGTTATGAACGTTTGGCTAGCTCAGTATGATGACTACTTGATAGTTTAGTGCACCATGCTTAAACGGCTTAGAATCGGGACTTCAAAGACGTTTTTGAACGTCATGGACCATATGAGATGTTCCAGGAATTGAAGTTAATATTTCAAGCAAATACCCGAGTTGAGAGATATGAAGTCTCCAACAAGTTCTATAGCTAAAAGATGGAGGAGAATAGCTCAAGCAGTGAGCATGTGTTTAGATTGTCTGGGTACTACAATCGCTTGAATCAAGTGGGAGTTAATCTTCCAGATAAAATAGTGATTGACAAAATTCTCTAGTCACCATCACCAAGTTAGTAGAATTTCGTGATGAACTATAGTATGCAAGGGATGATGAAAACGATTCTCGAGCTTTTCATGATGATGAAATCGATGAAGGTAGAAATCAAGAAAGAGCATCAAGTGTTGATGATTAACAAGACCACTAGTTTCAAGAAAAGGGCAAAGGGAAAGAAAGGGAACTTCAAGAAGAACGACAAGCAAATTGTTGCTCAAGTGAAGAAGCCCAAGTCTGGTCCTAAGCCTGAGACTAAGTGCTTCTACTGCAAAGGGACTGGTCACTTGAATCGGAACTGCCCCAAGTATTTGGCGGATAAGAAGGATGGCAAAGTGAACAAAGGTATATTTGATATACAGATTATTGATGTGTATTTTACTAGTGTTCGTTGCAACCCCTCGGTATTTGATACTGGTTCAGTTGCTAAGAGTAGTAACTCAAAACGGGAGTTACAGAATGAACAAAGACTAGTTAAGGGTGAAGTGACGATGTGTGTCGGAAGTGGTTCCAAGATTGATATGATCATCATCGCACACTCCCTATACTTTCGGGATTAGTGTTGAACCTAAATAAATGTTATTTGGTGTTTGCGTTGAGCATAAATATGATTGGATCATGTTTATTGCAATACAGTTATTCATGTAAGTTAGAGAATAGTTGTTGTTCTGTTTACATGAACCTTCTATGGTCATACACCCAATGAAAATGGTTTGTTGGATCTCGATCGTGGTGATACACATTTTCATAATATTGAAGCCAAAAGATGCAAAGTTAATAATGATAGTCCAACTTATTTGTGGCACTGCCGTTTAGGTCATATTGGTGTAAAGCGCATGAAGAAAATCCATGCTGATGGGCTTTTGGAATCACTTGATTATGAATCAGTTGATGCTTGCGAACCATGCCTCATGGGCAAGATGACTAAGACTCCGTTCTCCGGAACAATGGAGCGAGCAACAGATTTGTTGGAAATCATACATACTGATGTATGTGGTCCGATGAATATTGAGGCTCGCGGCAGGTATCTTTATTTTCTGATCTTCACAGATGATTTAAGCAGATATGAGTATATCTACTTGATGAAACACAAGTCTTAAATATTTGAAAAGTTCAAAGAATTTCAGAGTGAAGTGGAGAAACATCGTAACAAAAATAAAAGTTTCTACGATATGATCGCAGAAGTAAAATATCTGAGTTAGGAGTTTGGCCTTCAGTTAAAACAATGTGAAATAGTTTCACTACTCACGCCACCTGGAACACCACAGTGTAATGGTGTGTCCGAACGTCGTAACCGTGCTTTATTAGATATGGTGCGATCTATGATGTCTCTTATCAATTACCACTATCGTTTTGGGGTTATGCATTAGAGACAGCTACATTCACATTAAATAGGGCACCATCTAAATCTGTTGAGACGACACCGTAAGAACTATGGTTTAGCGAGAAACCTAAGCTGTAGTTTCTTAAAATTTGGGACTGCGATGCTTATGTGAAAAAGTTTCAACATGATAAGCTCGAACCCAAATCGGAGAAGTAAATCTTCATAGGATACCCAAAAGAAAATGATGGGTACACCTTCTATCACAGATCCGAAGGCAAGTTATTCATTGCTGAGAATGGACCCTTTCTAGAGAAGGAGTTTCTCTCGAAAGAAGTGAGTGGGACGAAAGTAGAACTTGATGAGGTAACTGTACCTGCTCCCTTATTGGAAAGTAGTTCATCACAGAAATCTGTTCCTGTGACTACTACACCAATTAGTGAGGAAGCTAATGATGATGATCATGTAACTTCAGATCAAGTTACTACCAAACTTCGTAGGTAAACCAGAGTGAGATCCGCACCAGAGTGGTACGGTAATCCTGTTCTAGAGGTCATGTTACTTGACCATGATGAACCTACGAACTATGAGGAAGCGATGATGAGCCCAGATTCCACGAAATGACTTGAGGCCATGAAATCTGAGATGAGATCCATGTATGAGAACAAAGTATGGACTTTGATTGACTTGCCCAATGATCGGCGAGCCATTGAGATTAAATGGATCTTCAAGAGGAAGACGGACGCTGATAGTAGTGTTACTATCTACAAAGCTAGAATTGTCGCAAAAAGGTTTTCGACAAGTTCAAGGTGTTGACCATGATGAGAATTTCTCACTCGTATCTATGCTTAAGTCTGTCCGAATCATGTTAGCTATTGCCGCATTTTATGAAATCTGGAAAATGGATAAACAAAACTGCATTCCTTAATAGGATTTATTAATGAAGAGTTGTATATGATGCAACCAGAAGGTTTTGTCAATCCTAAAGGTACTAACAAAATATGCAAGCTCTAGCGATCCATCTATGGACTGGTGCAAGCATCTCAGAGTTGGAATATACACTTTGATAAGTTGATCAAAGCATATAGTTTTATACAGACTTGCGGTGAAGCCTGTATTTACAAGAAAGTGAGTGGGAGCACTACAGTATTTCTGATAAGTATATGTGAATGACATATTGTTGATCGGAGATAATGTAGAATTATTCTGCAAAGCATAAAGGAATGTTTGAAAGGAGTTTTTCAAAGAAAGACCTTGGTGAAGCTGCTTACATATTGAGCATCAAGATCTATAGAGATAGATCAAGATGCTTGATAAGTTTATCAATGAGTACATACCTTGACAAGATTTTGAAGTAGTTCAAAATGGAACAATCAAATAAGGAGTTCTTGATTGTGTTACAAGGTGTGAAGTTGAGTAAGACTCAAAACCCGACCACGGCAGAAGATAGAGAGAGAATGAAAGTCATTCCCTATGCCTTAGCCATAGGTTCTATAAAGTATGCCATGCTGTGTACCAGACCTATTGTATACCCTGCCCTGAGTTTGGCAAGGGAGTACAATAGTGATCTTGGAGTAGATCACTGGACATTGGTCAAAATTATCCTTAGTGGAATAAGGATATGTTTCTCGATTATGGAGGTGATAAAAGGTTCATCATAAAGGGTTGCATCGATGCAAGTTTTGACACTGATCCAGATGACTCAAAGTCTCAATCTGGATACATATTTAAAGTGGGAGCAATTAGCTAGAGTAGCTCCGTGTAGAGCATTGTTGACATAGAAATTTGCAAAATACATACGGATCTGAATGTAGCAGACCCGTTGACTAAACTTCCCTCACAAGCAAAACATGATCACACCTTAGTACTCTTTGGCTATTAATCACATAGCGATGTGAACTAGATCATTGATTCTAGTAAACCCTTTAGGTGTTGGTCACATGACGATGTGAACTATGGGTGTTAATCACATGGTGATGAGAACTATTGATGTTAAATCACATGGCGATGCGAACTAGATTATTGACTCTAGTGCAAGTGGGAGACTGAAGGAAATATGCCCTAGAGGCAATAATAAAGTTATTATTTATTTCCTTATATCATGATAAATGTTTATTATTCATGCTAGAATTGTATTAACCGGAAACATAATACATGTGTGAATACATAGACAAACAGTATGCCACTAGTATGCCTCTACTTGACTAGCTCGTTGAATCAAAGATGGTTAAGTTTCCTAGCCATAGACATGAGTTGTCATTTGATTAACGGGAACACATCATTAGAGAATGATGTGATTGACTTGACCCATTCCGTTAGCATAGCACTTGATCGTTTAGTTTGTTGCTATTGCTTTCTTCATGACTTATACATGTTCCTATGACTATGAGATTATGCAACTCCTGTTTACCGGAGGAACACTTTGTGAGCTACCAAACGTCACAACATAACTGGGTGATTATTAAGGTGCTCAACAGGTGTCTCCGAAGGTACTTGTTGTGTTGGCGTATTTCAAGATTAGGATTTGTCACTCCGATTGTCGGAGAGGTATCTCTGGGCCCTCTCGGTAATACACATCACTCAAGCCTTGCAAGCATTGCAACTAATAAGTTAGTTGTGGGATGATGTATTACGAAACGAGTAAAGAGACTTGCCGGTAACGAGATTGAACTAGATATTGAGATACTGACGATCGAATCTCGGGCAAGTAACATACCGATGACAAAGGGAACAACGTATGTTGTTATGCGGTTTGACCGATAAAGATCTTCGTAGAATATGTAGAAACCAATATGAGCATCTAGGTTCCACTATTGGTTATTGACCGGAGACGTGTCTCGGTCATGTCTACATAGTTCTCGAACCCGTAGGGTCCACACGCTTAAAGTTTGGTGACGATCGTAATTAGGGTTTTTGTGTTTTGATGTACCGAAGGTGTTTCAAGTCCCGGATGTGATCACGGACATGACGAGGAGTCTCTAAATGGTCGAGACATAAATATTGATATATTGGAAGCCTACATTTGGATATCGGAATCGTTCCGGGTGAAATCGGGATTTTACCGGAGTACTGGGGGGTTACCGGACCCCCCCGGGGGGTTAATGGGCCTATATGGGCCCTAAGGGACAAGAGGAGGGCCGACCAGGGCAGGCCGCGCGCCCCCTCCCCCCTAGTCTGAATAGGACAAGGAAGGGGGGCGGCGCCCTCCTTTCCTCTTTCCCCCTTCCCCTTTCCTTCTCCAACAAGGAAAGAGGGGGGGTCCTACTCCCGGTGGGAGTAGGACTCCTCCAGGCGCACCCCTAGGGGCCGGCCGCACCTCCCCCCCTCCCTCCTTTATATACGGGGGCAAGGGGGAACCCCATGACACACAAGTTGATCTTCGTGATCGTTCCTTAGCCGTGTGCGGTGCCCCCTTCCACCATATTCCACCTCAGTCATATCGTAGCGGTGCTTAGGCGAAGCCCTGCGTCGGTAGAACATCATCACCGTCATCACGCCGTTGTGCAGACGAAACTCTCCCTCAACACTCGGCTGGATCGGAGCTCGAGGGACGTCACCGACTTGAACGTGTGCAAAACTCGGAGGTGCCGTACATTCGGTACTTTGATCGGTCGGATCAGGAAGACGTATGACTACTTCGTCTATGTTGTGTCAACACTTCCGTTGCCGGTCTACGAGGGTACGTAGACAACACTCTCCCCTCTCGTTGCTATGCATCACCATGATCTTGCGTGTGCGTAGGAAATTTTTTGAAATTACTACGTTCCCCAACATCACCCCCTTTATAAGTAGATGGAAGCACATGTTGTTGTTGCTCCCAGTCTCCCCTAGAACTGTTTATGCTTTTTGTTAATCTAATGTCACTGATAAAATTAAGCAATGCCACTCTCGGTATTAACTACTGAATCTTATTTCAAAACTGCAACACTTGTTAGGGATTGGTGGGATTACCATTTTTGTGGCCGCATGTTTCATCCTCCTTTATTGGCCAGTAATTGATTCCTTTTTTGCCTCTGTTAAAATAGGGATATCTATTCAACTTGTTGCTATTGCGACATTTTGCTTCTCTTAATTTTGGTGGAACTGCACAAAATGAGACCGGATTTCACAGATGTGTTGAGATCTCTTTTAGATCCACCTCAGGCGTTGTTTCAAATCTTGGTCTTGAAAGGTTAGTACCTACTTTCCTCAGAATTAACTACTGAATCTTAGTTCAAAACTGCAACACTTGTTAGGGATCGGTGGGAGTACCATTTCTGTTAGGGATCGGCCGGAGTACATGTTTAAGAAATGTATTGTTCAGATAATGTCCCTATTATTATATATCAGTTACAGTGTTTCACAAATGGTACTATCCTCCTTTGTAGTTCTTTCTACATATTTAACCAAGGTATTGTTAAGATAATGTCTCTGTTAAAATGAATCAGTCGCATTGTTTTAGGAATGATACTTTTCTGCTTTGTCGTTCTTTATACCTGTTGAAACAAGGCTGTAACATCCCAAATTTTCAATTTGGAATGTTATAAATAGAACATTCATGCATATCATATTTTATTGCACTTCGTTTCGCGAATCCTCGAAATCCAAAGCAACTCAAGGACCCTCGGAGAGAGAGTTGGGGATTTCCCTATTTTCATATTTGAGTTTTATCAAATATTGAAACGAGGATTTTTGGTTTTAATTATTTTTCTTTGCGGAAATCTTTCATATTAAAATATATGAGAGGAGATAATATGACTTCTCCAAAATAAATGAAATATTGGAGGAAAAATATTAAAATCAAATATTTGGTTTTATTCGGAGTTTATTGCTATTTTATTTGAATTAGAAAAATTGCACGTTTTTCAAAGTTGCATTTTAGGGCCAAGAAAATGTTCATCTTGTTATAAATATTTTATTTAGACGGTGAAAATTTGTTTTGGCGTTTTTAGATTTTTATTTTATTTTATAGGATTTATTTAATGCAGGCGAAATTATTAAAAAAAATGCAGCGCCCGACTAGGCCGTGGCCAGCCGAGCTAGGTCGCCGGCCCACTTCCCCGCGCCGCCCTCTCCCACCTGTAGATCGCGCCCGCCGCCGCCGCACGTCGTGGCCGAGTCGGCCACGCGCCCTGCCCCTTCCCCAAGCCACACCACCCCCCCTTGGCGCCCCGAAGCCGCACCCCACCGCCGCAAGCCGCCCGCCCCGCCGCCTGCGCCGCATATCGCCGCCGCTGCCGCCACCGCACGCCGCACCTCGCCGCCCCGCTGCGAAAGCCGCCAGAGGTATACGCCGCCGCCGCCGGTTTTTTTAGAAGCCCTAGTTTGTTTTTTAAAAAAATCGGTTCGCCGGTTTTTCTCAGTTTAGTTACATTGCGGACGTTCGTCCGTACATTCGTTCTAACAAATGGTGTTCACACGTTAGCCGCAGACAACGAACGTTCATTCGTTAGCCTGTTCATCAGTTTTCTTTTTCTCGGATTTTCCGCGACTATTTCTCAATCGCGATTTCTGATCCGATTTTCGTTTCAGTTTATCTTTTCGCTCGTTTATTGGAATCAGGCGATTCAAGCGGCTTGATCTTCGTCTCGAAACCCTCTTTCTGTTTAATCAACTTGAACATGATTTTGGTACTGTAAAATTTGATCTTAGCCCAGATTAGTAAACGAATCTTGTTTCTTTCGCAGTTTGAGTTTCGTTGCTCCATTTGATTTGATTCTTTTCGCAAACTGGAGTTCTTAAGTCGAACTTTCTTGTTAGATCTTCTTATTTGAGATTTACCCGTGTTTCTTTGCTTGATTGCTTATGTTTGCTATTGTTTGTTTGCGATAGAACACCCAGAGTGCGAAGTGTGCTACTACGAGTCCCTAGGTTTTGCGGATCATCAGCAAGGCAAGTAACACTTTGATCATACCCATTTATCACCCAGTTTTTATGCATTAGTTCCAATCCTCAAACATTGCATGCTTAGGATGTGATTAACATGTGGGTTGGGAAGTAGTTGATGAGGTAGAACCTATTGCCCTGTTATTTATCAAACCCTAGGGAGTTACTTCTACGTATTGCTTATATTGCTATGCTATGCTTGTAGACGTGGTTGGGTGAGTGAAATCCATGACAGATGTGAGATTGTTAATTAATGGTTCAACTTAAGGTGGCAACTTGAATACACATCTGGGTGGATTGTTTGTTGGGCACCTGGGGAATCCAGTGTTGTCCTAGGATATCCCGGAGTACCCGTGTGATAATCCTATGGTCCGCCACCCAGGCTCAAAGGGAACTGAGATATTTTCATGCTAGAAACTTCCGTGTGAGCCACAAGCTATTATGGGCTCTAGCATAGTTGAGTAAGTTGCGTGAAGCTCCCGAAGAGGTGGATCAACAGGTAGAGGGATGTAGGTTGGTATGGTCTGCCTGGACTAAGGGGTTAATGCTTCTGAAAGACTGTGTCTCGGTCATCCGTTTCTAAAACACCATGAAGTGCGAGAAATCCAACGAAGGAGATCGAGTCTTGTGGGGAAAAGTGCGCAAACCTCTGCAGAGCGTATAAACTAATCATGGTTAGTCGTGTCCCCGGTTATGGACATCTTGAGTATCTAGTACTTGGAGTATCATAACTATCTCATCACTATTAAATAATATTGTTGGGTTGCTAATTACTTTAATTGGGATTGAGTCGGAGGAACCTTCTCAATGATGTTTCAACTACCATGATAGTTAAGTAAAAATCTATTCCTTTGTTGTAGGGAAAAATTGGCTTTTCGCAAAAACTATAACCATAGAGCTTTCCACCAGCCAAATATGAATGTAGTGATAGCATTATTCTGCTCTTGCTCTACTGTGTTATTTTGCCAGCATATTCCATGTGCTGACCCATTTTCAGGCTGCAACGTATTATGTTGCAGACTTTTCAGACGAGGAGTAAGGTTCGTTAGGTCATTGCCGTGCAGCTCAGCTATGCCGTTGGAGTTGATGGACTCACTTTATCTTCCAAGCCTTCCACTGTTATCGTATTAGATGGCCTTAAGCCATATTTGTTGTAATAAGTTCTCTTTTGAGACATTCGATGTAATAAGTGTGTGATTGCTACTCTGTTATAAATCCTCGAGTACTGTGTGCGTCAGCATTACCGATCCAGGGATGACACTGAAGCATAGAGACTTGACCGTTTGAGGTCGGGTCGCTACAAGATGGTATCAGAGCACACGCTCAGTGTAGGACACGACCACTAAGCTAAAGCCCTAGGTCACTATTCTCTTCTCATTTCTGACTCCTCTGCATTTTCTACTCTTTGGGATGGCGGACGCAAGGAACAAGTTTGCACAACCGGATGACGACGCCCCCTTTGGACGACACTTGAAGGAAGTCACTAGGTACCTGAACATTTTAATACCAAGCTTCACCGGGACTTATAATGCTACCTTAACAAAAGAGGAGTGATGGATGATTCAAGTTCAAGTTCCAGGAAGGACATTCACGCCAGTCACTAAGCCCATAGAGTTTTCCTTCGATGCACCAATCTGGAGTCTAGGAAAGAGTATGGCAGCTCACATCACCATGGGACGCATTGGAGAAGTTTATCATAAGGAGCTTAAGGATACTATCTATCAGATTTGTGGGCGCCGAGATGAGCAATGGGAGATGATCAGCACCAGGAAGGATAAATCAATTGCAGCTTTCATCCAGGAGTTAAACCAACACATTCGTCGCCAGGAGAACCAGATGTGCAAAGGAATGATAGACCTGAAGAAGGCGATGACTAGGATCATGGAACTGGAGGAAGAACTCAAGGCTACTCATGAAGATTATGAGGAGGAAATTGTCGCACTAGTGGAGAAGAATGGCGATCTGGAAAGGAAGCTAGGAGTATTCATGGGAGACCCCGCACCAGGAGGAGAAGACGAAGATCCCAAGGAGATTCGCCCGGAGGACTACATTATCATCGACGACACCGACACAGACCCCGACGATAGCAATGATGACTATGAAGACGAAATTGGAGCAGACATCATGGAGTCTTCAACCGAGGAATATTTTTAGTAGACCACCACATCAATAGTAGTATTCCACCATGTATATAGTATAGTCCGAGCACTTTTGTAACGATAGTTAGATCGATTGTATGCCCTTGCTTGATTGATTGAGTGAAATGATTGTGTTTGTCTCATGTGCATATGGGTAGTGTTTTCTCATTAGACCTCATTCTGTTCTAATATCTCCCCTCTAAACCCATCAGATGCCTCCGAGACGTGACCTCGGATTTACTTTCCTACCGGAGCTCACTCAGTTGATCCAGTAGCAGAATACCTTGATGCAGTTGTTAGTTCAGAACCAAGGCAACAACAACAACAACAACAATCCACCGCCACCACCACCAGTTGATAACTTAGCCCGTTTTCTGAGGTTGCAGCCGCCGGTGTTTTCCAGTAGCATCGAGCCGATAGTGCAAGATGATTGGCTTCGCAGGATTGGGAGGGAGTTAACCACTGTAGCATATACAGATGCTGAGAAGGTGTGTTTTGCCGCACATCAGTTGGATGGACCAGCAGCCTCATGGTTGGAGAATTACAGTGTCACCTACCCTATAGCCACTGTTACATGGGATCAATTTCAGCAAGCTTTCCGTACATCCCATGTCTCAACTGGAGCTATGAGTATGAAGAAGCGTGAGTTTCGCAACTTACGCCAGGGGAACCGTACTGTGGCTCAGTACGCGGATGAGTTTAGCAAGTTGTCTCGCTATGCCCCTGACGATGTGGACACAGATGCCGCAAAGCAGGAGAAGTTTATGGAAGGGCTGAATGATGAGATGAGCATGCAGTTGATGGTGGCAACATTCAAAAACTACCGAGAGTTGGTAGATAAGGCTCTTATGATTGAAAGGAAGCAGCAGCAGATTGAGAGCCGTAAGAGGAAGTATGGACAAGGAAGGTATAATTCAGGAGCTCAACAGAAACCTCGCCTAACCCTGAACTCGGGAGGACTTGTTCCTAACCATGGAGGCCACACCCACAATGGAGGAAGTAACCATAATCATACTGGCCCAAGGAATGGGAATGGGAATGGAGCAAGCAACAATCAAAACTGTTCCAACCCAGCCACACCCGCCAAGAGAGACCTAAGCCACGTTACTTGTTTCGCGGGAAGACTGGACATTATGCCACAGAGTGCCCTGAAGCGAAGAATGGAAATGGCAATGGGAGTGCTGGAAAGAAGTCCAATCCATTCAACAAAGGACAGGTGAACCACGTCAACGTGGAGGAGGTTAAAGAGCAGCCAGACGCAGTTATTGGTAAGTTTTTGGTTAAGTCTTTTACCGCCCTTGTTCTGTTTGATACTGGTGCATCACATTCATACATATCAAGGGAATTTGTGGATAAGTTTAAACTACCAACCCAAACCCTTAGGACCCCTCTGTTAGTGAGTTCACCTAGAGCAGAGTATATGGCTAGTCGATGGTGCGACCAGATACCCTTAACCATTGGTAGCCATGTATTTCTGTCCGACCTAATAATCTTGGAGTCACAAGGATTGGATGTGATATTAGGCATGGACTGGATTTTAAAGTATGGAGGAAGCATTGACTGTGTTAGTAAGTCAATTTGTCTCACCACCCCGGAGGTAAAAAGGATCAAGTATGTATCTAGGCATGCGCCAAGGAGTAGCCAAGTACATACCCTCACGGGAATTGTTCAGGAGGAAGTGCTTGTAGTCAAGGATTACCCGGATGTTTTTCCAGAGGAGTTACCAGGCATGCCACCGGATCGAGACATCGAGTTTTTGATAGAGCTATTGCCAGGTACCGGGCCTATATCGAAGCGACCATATCGGATGCCCGCAAATGATCTGGAGGAGATTAAGAAACAGATCAAGGAGTTATTGGAGAAGGGTTACATTTGACGAAGCTCATGGTGAGCCCTAGTGCTTTTGGTCGAGAAGAAGGATAAGTCTCTTAGAATGGTTGATGATTATCGTGTGTTAAATGAGGTGACGATCAAGAACAAATACCCACTACCGATGATCAATGATTTGTTTGACCAGCTGCAAGGAGCCAAGGTGTTTTCAAAGATCGATCTGCGATCTGGATATCACCAGCTGAAGATTCGAGAGAAGGATATACCAAAGACAGCATTTACCACAAGGTACGGGTTATATGAGTATACGGTCATGTCATTCGGACTGACTAACGCCCCTGCCTATTTCATGAGCATGATGAACAAGGTGTTCATGGAATATTTGGATAAGCTTTTTGTGGTATTCATTGATGATATAATGGTACACTCGAAGAATCAGGAGGAGCACTAAGAGCATTTGCGCTTAGTTCTCGAGAAACTCAGGGAACATCAGTTGTATGCCAAGTTCAGCAAATGCGAGTTTTGGCTGAAGGAAGTTGGATTCCTTGGACATGTTATATCAGGAGAAGGTGTAGCAGTAGATCCTACCAAGGTTCAGTCAGTCACTGAATGGTTGGCACCCACTTCAGTTAGCGAGATCCGTAGTTTTCTTGGACTAGCAGGATACTATCGGAGATTCATTGAGAATTTTTCCAAAATGGCGAAGCCAATGATGGAGTTATTGAAGAAAGATACAAAATTTAAATGGAGAGAAGAATGCAAGGCTAGTTTTTAGGAGTTAAAGAAACATTTGACTACAGCCCCAGTGCTGATACTGCCGGATATACACAAGGAGTTTCAAGTGTATTGCGATCTCTCGCCTAGGACTTGGAAGTGTGCTTATGCAGGACGGAAGAGTTGTTTCATATGCCTCGCGACAACTAAAACTGCACGAATTGAATTATGCCACGCATGATTTGGAGTTAGCAGCCGTAGTGCATGCGTTGAAGACATGGAGACATTACCTTATTGGAATCGTTGTGATGTGTACACGGATCATAAGAGTTTGAAGTACATTTTCACACAGAAGGAGCTAAACCTTAGGCAGAGAACATGGTTGGAGCTTATCAAGGATTATGACATGAAGCTTCACTATCATCCAGGCAAGGCCAATGTCGTAGCTGACGCTTTGAGTCAGAAGAGCTATGCTAATACCTTAGTGAGCACGGGATTACCAAAGGAGTTAGCAGAGGATCTCAGGGAACTTTGATTGGAGATTGTTCCTAAAGGTTTTGTTGCAACAATGGAGGTTCAGTCTAGATTGTTAGGAAAGATTCGAGAAGCTCAGAAGGAGGACAAAGAGATTGCCGAGATAAAAGAGAGAATGAGCGAAGGAAAGGCCAAAGGTTTATGTGAGGATGAGCACGACACCTTATGGTTTGAGGACCGCGTTTATGTGCCCAATAACCCAGATATTAGGAAGTTAATACTCCAGGAGGCTCATGACTGTCCATACTCGATACACCCCGGAAACACCAAGATGTATTTGGATTTGAAGGAACATTTCTGGTGGACTGGTATGAAGAAGGATATTGCCGAGTATGTAGCCGTATGTGATGTATGTCAGAGAGTGAAGGCTGAGCATCAAAAGCCAGCAGGATTGTTACAGCCTATGCCGATACCCGAATGGAAGTGGGATAAACTTGGCATGGATTTTATCACCAGATTACCCAGGACCAAATCAGGATATGATTCTATAGGGGTAGTAGTTGATCGCTTGACCGAAGTAGCTCACTTTATCCTGGTGAAAACCACATATACAAGTGCAAAGTTGGCCAAGATATATATGACCAGGATCGTATGTCTGCATGGAGTCCCGAGGACCATCGTATCAGATAGAGGAACACAGTTTACTTCAAAGTTTTGGCATCAACTGCACCAAACTTTAGGGACAAGGTTAGATTTCAGTACGGCATTCCACCCGCAGACAGATGGACAGACTGAGAGAGTCAACCAGATCCTGGAGGATATGTTGAGAGCCTGTGCGCTAGATTATGGATCTAGTTGGGATGACAATTTGCCCTACGCGGAGTTCTCATACAATAATAGCTACCAAGCCAGTTTGAAGATGGCACCGTTCGAAGACCTGTGTGGACGAAGGTGTAGAACACCGTTGATGTGGGATGAAGTTGGAGACCGACAGTTGTTTGGACCAGATTTGATCAAGGAGTCTGAAGAAAAGGTTAAGTTAATCTGAGATAGACTGAAGGTAGCTCAGTCCAGGCAGAAGAGTTAGGTAGATTCGAAACGTAAGGAAATAACCTATGAAATTGGAGAAAGAGCATATCTGCGAGTGTCACCCCTGCGAGGAGTGAAACGTATTGGAGTTAAGGGAAAATTAGCCCCGAGATTTGTAGGACCATATCGAATTTTGGAACGTATCGGAGAAGTTGCCTACAAATTGGAGGTACCTGAAGGACTGTTAGGAGTTCATGATGTATTTCATGTTACACAGCTGAAGAAGTTTCACGCTGAGATTGCCGATATACCGTTAAGAGATACAGTACCCTTGGTGGCGATTCAGTTGGATAGTGATTTGACCTATGAAGAGAAGCCTGTCAGGATTCTTGAGTTTTCCAGCCGAGTCACCCGCAGCAAAGTTATCAAGTTTTGCAAAGTTCAATGGAGCCACCATACCGAGGATGAAGCCACCTGGGAACGAGAGGATGATCTTCGCAAAGACCACCCACACCTATTCTCTAGCCAACCCGAATCTCGAGGGCGAGATTCATCTTAAGGAGGGTAGGTTTGTAACATCCCAAATTTTCAATTTGGAATGTTATACATAGAACATTCATGCATATCATATTTTATTGCACTTCGTTTCGCGAATCCACGAAATCCTAAGAAACTCAAGGACCCTCGGAGAGAGAGTTGGGGATTTCCCTGTTTTCATATTTGAGTTTTATCAAATATTGAAACGAGGATTTTTGGTTTTAATTATTTTAATTATTTTTCTCTCCGAAAATATATGAGAGGAGATAATATGACTTCTCCAAAATAAATGAAATATTGGAGGAAAAATATTAAAATCAAATATTTGATTTTATTCGGAGTTTATTGCTATTTTATTTGAATTAGAAAAATTGCACATTTTTCAATGTTGCATTTTAGGGCCAAGAAAATGTTCATCTTGTTCTAAATATTTTATTTAGACGGTGAAAATTTGTTTTGGCATTTTTAGTTTTTTATTTTATTTTCTAGGATTTATTTAGTTCCGGCAAAATTATTTAAAAAAAACCCAGCGCCCGACTGAGCCGAGGCCTAGCCGAGCCAGGCCGCCGGCCCACCTCCCCGCGCCACCGTCTCCCACCTGGAGACCGCGCCCGCCGCCGCCGCACGCCGTGGCGGAGTCGGCCACGTGCCCCGCCCCTTCCCTAAGCCACGCCACCCCCACCTTATCAGCCACCCCGGGGCCCCCCTTGGAGCCCCAAAGCGGCCCCCCGCCGCCGCAAGCCGCCCGCCCTGCCGCCTGCGCCGCACGCCGCCACCGCTCGCCGCCTGCGCCGCACGCCGCTGCCGCCGCCCCGCCGCTGCACGCCGCACCTCACCACCCCGCCGCGGAAGCCGCCAGAGGTATACGCCGCCACCGCTGGTTTTCTCTAGAAAACCGATCCGTTTTTTTAGAGACCCTAGTTTGTTTTTTTAAATCGGTTCGTCGGTTTTTCTTGGTTTAGTTGCTTTGCGGACGTTCGTCCGTACGTTCGTTCTAACGAACGGTGTTCACTCGTTAGCCACAGACAATGAACGTTCATTCATTAGCCTGTTCGTCAGTTTTCTTTTTCTCGATTTTCCGTGACTATTTCTCTATCGCGATTTCTGATCCGATTTTCGTTTCAGTTTATCTTTTCGCTCGTTCATCGGAATCAGGCGATTCAAGCGCCTACATCTTCGTCTCAAAACCCTCTTTCCATTTAATCAACTTGAACATGATTTTGGTACTGTAAAATTTGATGTTAGCCCATATTAGTAAACAGATCTTGTTTCTTTCGTAGTTTGAGTTTCATTGCTCCATTTGATTTGATTCTTTTCGCAAACCGGAGTTCTTAAGTTGAACTTTCTTGTTAGATCTTATTATTTGAGATTTACCTGTGTTTCTTTGCTTGATTGCTTATGTATGCTATTGTTTGTTTGCGATAGAACACCTGGAGTGCGAAGCATGCTACTATGCGTCCCTAGGTTTTGTGGATCATCAGCAAGGCAAGTAAAACTTTGATCATACCCCTTTATCACCCAGTTTTTATGCATTAATTCCAATCCTCAAACATTGCATGGTTAGGATGTGATTAACATGTGGGTTGGGAAGTAGTTGATGAGGTAGAACCTATTGCCCTGTTATTTATCAAACCCTTGGGAGTTACTTCTATGTATTGCTTACATTCCTATGCTATGCTCGTAGACGTGGTTGGGCGAGTGAAATCCATGACAGATGTGAGATTGTTAATTAATGGTTCAACTTAAGGTGGCAACTTGAATACACATCTGGGTGGATTGTTTGTTGGGCACCTGGGGAATCCAGTGTTGTCCTAGGATATCCCGGAGTACCCGTGTGATAATCCTATGGTCCGCCACCCAGGCTCAAAGGGAACTGAGATATTTTCATGCTAGAAACTTCCGTGTGCAGCCACAACCTATTATGGGCTCTAGCATAGTTGAGTAAGTTGCGTGAAGCTCCCGAAGAGGTGGATCAGCAGGTAGAGGGATGTAGGTTGGTATGGTCTACCCGGAGTAAGGGGTTAATGCTTCTGAAAGACTGTGTCTCGGTCATCCCTTTCTCAAACACCATGAAGTGTGAGAAATCCAATGGAGGAGATCGAGTCTTGTGGGGAAAAGTGCGCAAACCTCTGCAGAGTGTATAAACTAATCATGGTTAGCCATGTCCCTGGTTATGGACATCTTGAGTATCTAGTACTTGGAGTATCATAAGTATCTCATCACTATTAAATAATATTGTTGGGTTACTAATTAGTTTAATTGGGATTGAGTTGGAGGAACCTTCTCAATGATGTTTCAACTACCATGATAGTTAAATAAAAATCTATTCCTTTGTTGTAGGGAAAAATTGGCTTTTCGCAAAAACTATAACCATAGAACTTTCCACCAGCCAAATATGCATGTAGTGATAGCATTATTCTGCTCTTGCTCTACTGTGTTATTTTGCCAGCATATTCCCTGTGCTAACCCGTTTTCGGGTTGCAACGTATTATGTTGCACACTTTTCAGACGAGGAGTAAGGTTTGTTAGGTCGTTGCCGTGCAGCTCAGCTATGCCGTTGGAGTTGATGGACTCACTTTATCTTCCAAGCCTTCCACTGTTATCGTATTAGATGGCCTTAAGCCATATTTATTGTAATAAGTTCTCTTTTGAGACATTCGATGTAATAAGTGTGTGATTGCTACTCTTTTATAAATCCTCGAGTACTGTGTGTCAGCATTACCGATCCAGGGATGACACTGAAGCACAGAGACTTTACCGTTTGAGGTCGGGTCGCTACAAAGGCATTGTTAAGATAATGTCTCAGTTAATATGAATGAATCACACTGATTGAGAATTGCTACTCTCCTGCTTTGTTGCCCATTAAGATAAGGTAGATCAGTAGATTTTTTTTCTTCTGGGAGTACAAGTCATCAACCGTTATTTCTCAGTAATTGTTTCCCTTATACCTTTTGTTTCTTACAGGGATATCAAAATTAAAGCTTGGTTTTATTCCGAATTTGATTTTAGTTGAACTACAGAAAAGGAGCCAATGTGTCTATGGCAAACTACTGTAGTAGTGGGTCCAGATGGTTTTACCACTTTGCAGAAAGAAGCAGTCATTGTTTGCGCTACATTACACAAGGAATGATCCAGAAGCTTTACAGAGTATTAGTAGACGCTGGTGACATGACTAGTCTGTTGAGATGGCTGCTTTACTTGTGGTTCGGAGGAACACCGGGCAAACAAGTGCCCAAACAAGTACCAAGAAGCCAGGACAGGACTCCAAGTCTGTCAATGTCACTCTAAGCAACAATGATGGGGCATCTAGGTATGGTAATCTGTTTACCGTAATTTTAGTTTGTTAGTCCACTGATTGGTTGGTTGACACTGGGGCCAATATTCATGTGTGTGCTGATGTGTCTTTGTTTTCTGGCAGCATATAAATACGAAATCCACAGGGATACTCAGCTTGATTTTAGTGGAACTGCAAAAAATGTTCAGATGGTTCGTGTCCTCCATAATAATACTTCATCATGCACAATACTTCGAATGGTTCTCTAATCATTCGTCGTCACCTTAGGCCACCGGACTATCAGATGACAAACTGATGACAAACCCTGCCCGTTCCACAATCATAGGCATTACATATTTTGAATGGGAAAAGCTTGTCAAAGTTAACATTAGTTTAATATATTGGAATTGGAAAACCTGGTCAATTTTTGCTGATTGATGTTAGCCAGAAGACATGCATTTGATATTTTTGAGTGGGACGCCCTTTGCTGTGAGCAACGTCGATCGTTTTTTCCTATTCCTGTCTTCAGTTGAGAAGTAAATATTTACTCTGCTGAGATGCATAGTCACCTGAATGTTGACTTATGTAAGATATTTTAAGAGTTTGTTCAGAATATTGTCTATGTAATGCCAGGCCTTGTGTTTGATTGCAAAGTTGAGCTTGGAATGTTGTGGCATGCGGCATCACAAGCTGTTCATCGTGCCTCCTGAGAATAATGCTTTGTATTGTTTTGCATGTCGATCTAATGCTAGTGATTTGCTTGTTAGGAAGATCATCCTCTTCTGTTGTTTCTGTGCTTAAGAAGTTCATTGTCTTATGTTTCATTCAAAGCCTATTCGACAAGTCGGGTAGGTTAGACGTGAAACCATATGATCTTCCGACCAACTCGTTATCTTAGGCCTTGATTGGATCATCGTTTTCCAACCAAAACCGCTTGTAAAACTGACGCTTGTAAATAAAAGAAGATGGTCTCAGGCGAAGGGCTTGGTTGGTCGATTTTGACTAGTAAAATATACATCGGTCTCTCAAATTATAGACCTCGGGCCCTCGGTTTCATTACGCCTGTATTTTATGCATTGTTTCCGATGGCGAGTAAATTACGTATCTTAATACGGTTGTGAAATAAACCAGAGCTCCCAAGCGCGGCTTACCGTTTCATGCCGTCTCGGTCTCTGGAAGGTGCCCATAGGTGTCCGATGATCCTGGCTTCCTGAATGAGCAGCGGGCGCTGTATGAGACCTTCCATAGGGCCCGCGAGGCCCTCTCCGTCATCCTTTGAGTTGTTGCGCTCGCCGTGGCGCCGAGCATTGTTAACATGGTCAATGAGCATGAGGATTGAGGAGATGACTTTATTTTGACTGGTTGATTACGGACCCACTAGAGCCATAGCCGTACGTACGCAAGTGCCTCCTTATTATGTACAACTATATTTTTTTGCTTCCTCCTAGTTTCCTGACATCACGGTCCCACACCATTGTCAACCTATGTAGTCAATAAACGAGAGAATTGCACAAGGTGCGGCCGATAGCTGGGACCAAGCAGCTCGAGCAGTATTTGTGATTTTGAGGCATGAGCACTACAGTGTTTTTCCTGACGATGTTTTCGTTGTTGTTCAGAGGAGAGTATGGTATTAACTAAGCGAGCTATGGCCCGTCTAGCCCAGGACAGATATCCAGCCTAGATATTAATTTTTTAAGATCTCAAGAAAAAGATATTAATTTTTTTCAAGATGAAAATGGCTAGCCCAGCTATACGTTTTTTGAGGAATACCGAGGCAAGGTCAACTTGTTATTCTCCGGCCCGCTGGGCTGCAAATCTTCCTAGGAGGGATGCATTAGGCTTAACAGGAAAATGGGCTTTAAAAATAATAAATGGGATGTGATTATAAAAACTAGGCAGTAACTTTAAAAAAATGCACCAAGCACGGAATTAGTTTATAAAATATTATTTATGGATTTTGAAAATCTAAAATTTTAATTATTGCGCGCGTAATGTTTCATTAGATTTTTACATAATACAAATTTATATTTAATCTAACTAGAAATTTCGGTATAAAAATATTTCGGATCCCATCAAAATGTGGGAAATTTTATTAAGTTTTGTCTTGAACGGTTGGTTGAAATTATTAATCGTTGTCCTAGATAGAAAATGGGTTGTACTTTTAACAAACTGTAAATGGGTTGTAGTAAATTCCATTAGATTTCAAAAATGGGCTATACATTCTTACAAATCACAAATGGGCTATAAGTTCTCTCCCACACACTTGTGGGCCCACTAAGTTGACGCGTTCCCTAAAAAAAGAAGTTGACGCGTATGCAAGGCTTTGTGAACTTATTATAGTCAACACATGGTTCTAGCAGCAGTGGCCGTTGGATGTCCATCCAACGGATGCCGTGCTTCTTCTTCAATCTCGGATATTCCAGTTTCACCCGCCCAAAAAATGATTCCTCCCCCTGACATCTGGGGCGCACCATTTCGGAAGCTGACCTGTGGGCCTACTAAGTTGACGCGTACCAAGGGCTTTGTCAACTTAGTCAATATAAACGATTCTAGTTACAGTGACCGTACGATGTCCATCGAACGGCTGTAGCGCTTCTTCAACCTATGGTCTTCTTGCTCCAGCCGCCCAAAGTAGCGTCGGTCGTGCCGCGTGCTCCTTCCTCCCATGGCCGGCTGTGATGCCGCGGAGGCCTCACCGCCCCTACTACTCCCACCGCTGGCCAGGCCATCCCTCTACTCACCCACACCTCATGTTATTCTGCGGTGACGACAGCCTCACACCGCAGCCGAACCAGTGAACCCTCGTACTCCTCTCCGCGTGGGCTTCCACTGTCACGTCTTCCCCGGCTCCGCGTCATCCCCTTCCTAGGCCTCGCCATCGTCCACTGCCTTGGTGCTCTCGGCGCGACGTGGTCAATGTGGTCAAGGAACGGCTTCCATCGGACGTGGACTGTACGTGGAGAGGCTGACAGCTGGGTCCATGATGGCAGCAAGGAAGTGCCTCCTTATTACGCGGAAAATAATGATTCCTCCACCTGACAGCAGGGAGCCACCAGACAGGCCACCGTATTTCGCGAAAAAAACGTTTGCCCTCTGACTGCTGGGACCCACCGGACGGGCCACCGTATTGCGTGAAAAAAACGTTCCCCCAGCTGTCAGCTCGGACCCACCGAAAGTGCCTCCTTATTACGCACAAAAAAATGAATACTCCCCCTGCTGGTGGGGACCCACCTTGGTGGGAAGCTGGCTTGTGGGCCTACTAAGTTGACGGGGATGGAGTGCTTTGTCAACTTAGTCAATAGGAACGATTCTAGCTCCAGTGACCGTACAATGTCCATCCAACGGCCGTAGTGCTTCTTCAACCTCTGGTCTTGTTGCTCCAGCCGCCCAAACCAGCGCCGGTCGTGCCGCATGCTCCTGCCTCCCCTGGCCGGCTATGCTGCCGCGGAGGCCTCACCGCCCCTACTATTCCCACCACTGTCCAGGCCACCCCTCTACTCACCCACACCCCCTGTTATTCTACGGCGACGGCAGCCTCACACCACAGCGAACCAGTGAACCCTCGTACTCCTCTACGTGTGGGAATCCACTACCGCGTCTTCTCGGCTCCGCGTCATCCCCTTCCTAGGCCTCGCCGTCATCCACCGCCCTGGTGCTCTCGGCACGGCGTGGTCAATGTGGTCAAGGAATGGCTTCCATCGGATGTGGACTGTACGTGGAGAGGCTGACAGTTGGGTCCACGGCCGCAGCAAGGAAGTGCCTCCTTATTATGCGCAAAATAATTATTCCTCCACCTGACAACGTGGACCCTCCGGACGGGCCACCATATTTTGTGAAAAAAACGTTCCCCCTGACTTCTGGGACCCACCAGCTACATCGTCGCACGCAAGGAAGTGCGTCCAGGCAAAAAAAACAATTCGCCCCCCTAACTACTGGGACCCACCAGCTACATCTTCGCACGCAAGGAAGTGCCTGATAGTCGAGACCTACCTGGTCGAAGCGCACGTAGCGTTGTCATTCTAATCGCGAACGTGTACGTACATACTGGTCGATGTAGAGGTGCGCACGTGTCGTAGTAGAGGCGTGCACGTAGCATGTACACGTACGTACAGCGGCCATGGTGCAAGAAAGTAAATACGACCACGTACGTACATACGGGCGGGGTCTCGAATGCCTACTCGCGCATACGTACGGCCAGGGCTCACGTACATGGCTGGGTCGGAACGGAGGAACAACGTAATCGTCATGTTCATGGGGAGCCAACCGGATAGGTCGGAACAGAATGCGTTCTCATGTTTATCGAGAGGGCTTGGATGGAACAACCGATGGAAACGAGGGCTGGCGTACCGCAGAACGGAGGAAACGGCCTTGTGTTAGACCGGCCACGTTCGAAACGGGATCCTGTTCATCGGGAGGGGTCTGGCGTACCGTAAGACGGAGGAAACGAACCTCCTACAGTCGAAACGAGCGTCCTGTTGATCGAGAGGGGTGTGGCGTACCGCAAAACAAAGGAAATGAACTTGTGTTGGAGCGCTATGGTCGAAACGGGGGTCCTGTTCATCGGGAGGGGTGTGGCATACCGCAAAATGGGATTCCATGGGATACTGTTCATCTCCACCGTCGACCCCCTCCAGCCTCCACGGGCTACTGTTCATCCACCGTCGACCTCCTCCAGCCTCCACCTGCGACTATTCATCCACGGGCTCCTATTCATCCAGCCTCCACCGTGAGCTACTCCACCGGCTACTGTTCAACCAGCCCTCTCCACGGGCTCCTGTTCAACCACCCCTCCACGGGCCACTGTTCATCCTGCCCTCCACCGTCTACTGTTCATCCTGCCCTCCACGGGGTGGTCCTGTTCATCCTTCCCTCCACGGGGTCCTGTTCATCCAGCCCCAACCGGCTCGATGGATCGGGGTACTATTCATCCAGAGGCCCATGGGGTCCTGTTCATCCACCCCCACCGGAAACTGTTCATCCACCCCCCCCCCCCCCCGGCAACGCTCACTGTTCATCCAGAGGCAGCATTGATCAGCTTCAGTTAGCAGCAGTAGCGAAGGAATCACTCGATCGGGTTCAGTTAACAGCCATCGATCGATCGCTCGGGTTCAGTAACGCGTAGCCTACAGTGCAATCGCTCAGGTTCAGTTAGAGCCCAATGCCTCGCTCGGGTTCAGTTAGAGCCCAACGCCTCACACACACACAAGTACGTATGAGAGAAACGCGCATCGCTCGGCCCCCGACCACCCACCGTAACCGGGGACTCCCCGATATTTTCCGCGCCCTTCCTTCTACCATGGTTTCCTCCGTCTTGGACGACCCAAAGAATGTCATGCAGCTGCGTCTCCGGGCCGCCCAGGACGAAAAGCCCATTTCCTATCATGATTTTTTGTCATAGAAGTAGGACCCCACCAAATCTACAATGATACCGGGTTTTGTCACAATTATTGTCATAGAAGTCTCATAAGTATGACAGAAAAAAATTCGTTCGGCCCAAAATGTCACGGATGTGTCTTTTTTTGTAGTGAGGAGGCGCCGCCGTGGTGGCTTCGGGAGCAGGGCAATGCCACGAGGCCAGGTGAGACGGTGTGGGTAGAGCTGCAGCAGGGCCACGACGGCGCATGGTGTGTGCGGGGGGGTGGCGAGGGAGTTGCGAAGGGGCGGTGTCCGGTGCGGGGGCCTACGGAGGCGAGGCGAGGCAAGCGCAGGAAGAGGAGTCTGGAGGCAGGCGGCGTGCAAGCGGTAGCGAGGGCCATGCAGGCGGCATGGTGGAGCGGGCAGCAAGGGCAGCAGCAGCAGACAACAGCGCAGTTGCGGCAGGAGTGGTAGCAGGCAGTGGCGAGGACAAGCGTGACGGAGGCCCGGCCGCGGGGAGGAGCAAGCGGGCCAGCCGGGGCGCGGCCTCGCACGCGCGGGAGCGCAGCATGCATAGGCGGGCATGGCCGATGGCGTTGGCGTACTGGGGGCGTGCTGAGCACGGCGCGAGGCTCAGACGCGAGCCGCGCGTGCGGTAGCTGTGATGAGGTAAACGATGGCGATGAGCTCGGCCGTGACGGGGGAAACGATGCTAGGGGCACGCGCGATAAACAGGAAAAGATGAGAGGTGCGCGAGCTCATAGTGAAGGTCGGAGGGGAGATCGGGGTAGCCTGGGTGGTCGGAGGGCGATGGATCGAAGCGATGGTCGTGGCTGATTCGGTGAGGGGAACGGTTGCGGGCGACGTCATGGGTGCTCGCTGGCCTCGATCTAGTGGTGCAGTTGATGACGCGGAGGGTGGCATAACTGCTGGACGACCTAGTGCAGCTCGGGGTGGTGCCGGAGCATGAAGACGACGACTGCGCAGCGAAGACCACACGGTGAGAGGTGGGATCGGGAAAACGGGGGCCCG
The DNA here is from genome assembly GCF_056163025.1 of Triticum urartu. Classification (NCBI taxonomy): domain Eukaryota; kingdom Viridiplantae; phylum Streptophyta; class Magnoliopsida; order Poales; family Poaceae; genus Triticum; species Triticum urartu. The sequence continues at coordinate 350,854,485 of NC_141874.1, read as the reverse complement.
AGCGGGGGATTGAGGGGGAAGAAGGGGAATCGAGGCGGAACTGGACGAGAGGGGTCTAGGGTTTTCGGTGGACTCCTTTATAGTTTAGGGGGGCACAGATGGCCGCCACGCACGCCAAGGCGCGGCCATGGCCGTGGATGGCTGGCACGCCTCTGTTTAGTGAACAGAGGTAGAAGGAGAGGCAGAGTTGGGCTGTCCTAGCTTCTGTTGCTAAATAGGCCAAAGTGCATAGTGCCATATACAATCTTCTTATTCTACTATTGTTTTGCATTTCTCCTCTGTTTCTATTTTTAAGTTCGAACCAAATGAATTTTGTTGTAGATGAAATTTGTCTCATAATTACTTCCCAATGTTTTGGATCTACCCACAAAGTTCAGAGGCATTTTGAAATCATTTGAATTATGTTTGAGTTTAAATGGCTCTCATAAGTGGTGTTGATCCTCTGTTTTAATTACTAGGGACATTTTGGGAAACAAAAAGGAATTGGCATTATTTTTATCAATATTGGGGATTATTTAGAAAATTTGAAATATTTTGTTTTATATTTTGAAGAAATATTATTTTGACTTTGTTTTAAATTTTGAATTTGAACTTGGTTTGGATCAAAGTGACGTTTAGCAATTAATTGCGATGACATGGCACCATTAGTGTGTGATTACTGTAGCTGAACTACCGGGGTGTTACAAATCTCCTCCACTATAAGAAATCTCATCCCGAGATTTAAGAGTTGGAGCAAGGGAAAAAGATTTGGTTACGAAATTCTAGCGAGTCTTCTCGGTCTTGGCTGCTCTTCTTGAAGAGGTCGGTCCATTACGTTGATGTCTCCCTTTCTCTGCTTCAGGTCATCACGATGAAGTGGGCATCCTTTGTTCAGGAACTCTATCGTACTTACGAAAGGATAAGGGAGTGTTACAGAAGAATGGACTGCTACAATGTTTGCTTATCTGGTAGATAACATCAGAGAAGGTGGCGGAAAACGACTCTCGAATTGAAACATAAGACATTATCAAGAGCAAAGTAAGAAGGTGCAAAATAGAAGTTTCAAGCACATAGGCAACCATTCGTTGCCTAAAACGAAGTGCGAAAGGGATTTAGAGCAATGGGAATAAGTATTGCGTCTGATACCAGGATAGGTCACTAGGCAGGTGCCTCCTGAATTACACACGAAGCCAAGCGTGAGTATTGACTTTGGGAATAGGGGTGTACATGAGAGTCAGGTTTCGATCCTGTGGAACTATGGGTTATGGGCCCACCATGTGGGTTAAAAGTAGAAAGGCGTTGATAGCTTGCATGGACATGATAGCAAGGCACGTCAGAGAAGAGACTGTTAGATATGTCGGCAACAACTTCGACACCAAGGGCGAGGGACGAAGAGAACCATTTTCCTGCTCATTGAAATGAGGCGGACAAATAGGCAAAGTTCTCATCCATCGGTGGTTACCGGTATGTGACAAAATTGTATACCGAGGTGTTTACATAAGCAGGAGAATATTACTGCTTATAACATATACTCCCTCCATCCCAAAATTCTTGTCTTAGATTTGTGTAGATATGGATGTATCTAATACTAAAACGTGACTTGATACATCCATATCTAGACAATTCTAAGACAAGAATTTTGGGACGGAGGGAGTAGATCACAAGAAAGGTTAAACAAACCAATGTAAAGGAAAATGTGATCATCAGATTAAACAGAACAATGGAAAGGAAAATGTGTTTAAACACATATTTCAGGGGTATATCCTTCCCAAGGACAAGCAGAGCATGATATCCATGACAGGATAGAAAGTAGAAAACAATTTAGGTAAGGGGAGAGGAATTTCATAATATTACCCATACAACGGTGTTTGGATAATTGATAGAGAAATTTTAGCATTGTGCTTTAAATGTTCTTATCGAAGATCGGAGTACCATAGACATGCTTTGAGATAGCATTGACATGGTCTTCTAGCAAAGGTCAGACTTAGGATACACAAATGATCCATCAGGAAAACTCATAGAATAAGTACTACAATTTCCTCATGGAAGAATGGATAACCTTGCTAAAAAGGAATACTATAACAATGGGTCCTCCGGCCCGGTGCACTAGGCATGACACCACCTTACTAGGCTATACAAAGTCCAATGTTGCAACTTTTGGAAAATGTCCCAACCATCATATCTGACCGAGATTCAGTTATGATTGGTGTTAGGATACCTCAGACTCATGATGCCTGAGAAGGAAAAGGTGCAAAACAAATTGACGAGACGACATTGTAAGATTCTCGCAAAAATGTACTATGGAAGCGAGTTCCGAAACAAGATCTCATCATTAAACCAATGAAGGGATAAGGAGGTAGCTGATGAACTTAGTGACAATTCATTGAGACTTCCAAAAGATGGGTTTCCACAATTATTTGAACAAGGAGATATCATTAGTCAGATCAAATGATATAATGGTGTATGCTCGAGGAAATCATACACAATTCAAAAATGGTTGAAAGGTGCACCTGACATATGGGCTTAGGTAGCACGATCAATGTTAGAATGGTGATTGAATAACCGATAGTCTAAGAATGAACTGTCGATCATTAACTTCAAAGCATTAGGGTTGCTAGAAGTATAGAATCCAAACAACACCATTCACTTGTTTGTACACCGGTTAGAATCAACATGGGAACCAAGAAAGACTAGTGATGGTGAGAAGTATCACTATATAAAGAATTGTTAAGAGGTGGAGCAATCCTCACAACATCCTTGACATAATAGACAGTAATACTTCAAGGTAGAACATAATATAAGCTAGATAGCAAAGAAATAGGATACAAAACAAAACATGAACAAGTTTGTGTTTGGGGGAAGGCAAGAATTTTGTCGATGTTAACACAAATCATCAAGGGCAAGGATGGTATTTCTCATCATGAATTCAATTGATATCCTGGAAGAGCTCAGAATGCTAATGATGATCACGACACATTTGTCGAGAGATTTCATGAAGATGTAATCGATCGGTGATGACATCAAGTTAAAGGAATGATGAAGCGAAAGGTTATTGGAACCATGGATACGACACAAACTCGAAATCAAGTTTGCTATTCAAGGAGAAATGATATGACGAGGAGGATCGACGTAAGATTAGCTCACCGTCAAAATTTGTGCTCCGGGAAGAAGGACCAAGTAGCACAGTTAAAATTAGCATGATCATGAAGTAAACGATCAGGCTACGAGTGACGTGATGGAGTATTAAACGTCTCAACAACAAAGTACTAGGAGTATTGAATCACAGTGTTGATTCGATTCACTAATCGGTGTTCTTAGTTGATGACAACCCAGAAACCAGGAAGATTGGAATCGGTGAGAAATAACAGTTGATGAAGAACCCATAAGAAGTTATGCAGTTCCGTGATATTCTCGAGATAAAAGAGTGTAATACTCGACGATAGATCAAAGTAAAGGTTGGACTGGGGTATTGATCCACAGAAGATAAAGACTTAAACTTGCCCGAGGAATGGGATCAAAGAAGAACAATATGGTCGAAATCATAGCTATAAGGGATCCAATTTAATGACACCGAAAGAATTACCCAAATGATTAAATATTTTGCAAGAAGCTTCCATGATTAGTTCCACATCAGGTCAAGGGAATGAACACAAAGTTCAAGGTCGACTCCCACTTCTTTAATGCATAACCTTTCATTCACTTCTCATCTTCGAATAAGTTGTAGTGTTGAAATTTTATCTGGTGAAGCACCATAATAGTATGACTCGTGAAAACTTTTGGGTCCACACGATTTTAGAGAAGGTATAGGTTCAACCCATCGGGGCATCTTAGAAACATATACCACAAGCTTCAAGATTAAATATCACCAGCTCGAAAGCAGAGCATGGTTGGCCGAATCAGAGAATAGGATTTGCCAATGGTATTATGTATCCTAGAAAGAACTCCTCGAGGGTTTCATATATGAAGGACACTGTCGAATGATAATTCAACAAAGGATTTGATTGTCCATAACGGAGTTGATGTGAGCATCGACACACAACTAGGGGAAGAGAGAATGCAAGGAGATCCTATTATAGAACAACTGACTAATTCAAAGCTCAACTGTAAAGGAATTTATGATTTCCAAATCAAGGGATCAAAAGCAAACATTCTGATCGAAATGAATAAATTCAATAGACTTAGAAGCACAACCGATCAAGGCATCGATTGGTCAAGTACTAGCTCTCATCTGGATTGCCGTCTAAGCCGGAAGGATGAATTCTAGGATCTGATTGAGGATTGCGAGCATTCACAATAGATTGAATTAACGGACTCAAAATGATAATGACAAAGGATTCCAATAAGATTACCAGACTTATGGGATTAATCATAATGCAAGCAAGAATTTCAAGAGCAATAGGTGGTTGAGTATTTTCAGAAGACCGAATGGTATTTCGAAGAATGTTGCGAAAAACATGTTCAACAAGGAATGAACGATTCCTAGTGTGAGAAATTATTTTTTGGTGTATTCACGCCAAAAAGAGCTAACAATAGGCACAAAGGATTATCGAGATATTGAAAAATATTCCGTGGTATCTAGTAATAACAAGAGTAACTTGGAATGAAGGTATGGGTGGTGAGTGCATGTATTTATCCATAGGGATATATAGGTGATAGGGAATTGTAAAAACGGCAGGCACGAAGTCTCGAGAGAACATCAGAGGGTATATTCGGAATCTTCTGGTGCAGCAGTCGATCATCTGTGATAAGGGGCTCTCCAGGAGGAAGTAGTTTATGAGAATCTAGAGTCAGAGTTAATAAATGCACCTGAATAGAAGACAGATCAGAGTCCTAGAGTATAGGTCGAGGAATAAAAGATCCTAATACCACCCAAATGGCGATGTGGGCCCGTAAGACACACAGCCATGTTAGTAAAAAGTTTTGCAATGTCTAGACTCGACTTTGGCCAAGGAGTGTGGAAGGGGGATTCCTACAGGCAGTCGGCTCTGATACCAACTTGTGATGCCCCCGATTGAATCGTATACTAATCATACACGCAAATGTGTATGATTAAGATCAGGGACTCACAGGAAGATATCACAACACAACTCTAAAAATAAAATAAGTCATACAAGCATCATATTACAAGCCAGTGGCCTCGAGGGCTTGAATACATAAGCTCGAATACACAAGAGTCACCGGAAGCAACAATATCTGAGTACAGACATAAGTTAAACAAGTTTGCCTTAATAAAGCTAGCACAAAAGTAGCAACGACCGAAAAGACAAGGCCTCCTGCCTGGGACCTCCTAACTACTCCTCTAAGTCGAACTCCACGTAGAATCAACCTCGGGATCCTCTGGCTCCTGGACTCCATCATCTGGTCGCAACAACTGGGTATAGAAAATGGGAAAAGGGGGAAAAGAGGGAGCAAAGCAACCGTGAGTACTCATCCAAAGTACACGCAAGCAAGGATCTACACTACATATGCATTGGTATCAATGAAATGGATAGTATTTGTGGACTGAACTGCAGAATGCCAGAATAAGAGGGGGATAGCTAGTCCTATCGAGGACTACGCTTCTGGCAGCCTCCATCTTGAAGCAGTAGAAGAGAGTAGATGGTAACCAAGTACCATCGCATAGCATAATCCTACCCAGCGATCCTCTCCTCGTCGCCCTGCAAGAGAGCAATCACCTGGTTGTATCTGACACTTGAAAGGGTGTGTTTTATTAAGTATCCGGTTCTAGTTCTCATAAGGTCAAGGTACAACTATGGGTCGTCCTTTTACTGAGGGACACGGCTATTCGAATAGATAAGCTTCCCTGCAGGGGTGCACCACATAACCCAACATGCTCGACCCCCTTTGGACGAACACACTTTCCTGGGTCATGCCTGGCCTCGGAAGATCAGCACGTCGCAGCCCTACCTAGGCACAACAGAGAGGTCAGCACGCCGGTCTAAATCCTATGGCGCAGGGTTCTGGGCCCATTGCACACCTCCACGTTGCGTACGCGGCCGGTGAGCAGACCTAGCAACCTCCATTACAAAGGAAGTTGTGTTACGCAAACCAACCCGGTGCACACCACTCAGTCGTTGATGTCAAGAAGGCTTCGGTTGATACCACGACGTCGAGTGCCCTTAACTGTTCCCGCGTAGTTGGTTAGTGCGTATAGGCCAGTGGCCAGACTCAGATCAAATACCAAGATCTCGTTAAGCGTGTTAATTGATGTAACCGCGGACATTGACCAGGGCCAGGCCCAACTCTCACCTAGGTGGTCTCCACCTGCCCTGTCGCCCCACCGCAAAGTAACAGTCAGGGGCCGTCGGGAACCCAGGCCCACCACTACCTGGATGGAACCACATGCCCCTTCAGCCCCCACATTAGAATCACTTGTAGGTACTCTACGAGCCGACTCAACTTTAGTCACCACATGTATCACATATTATATATACTAGTAAAAGGGCCCGTGCGTTGCAACGGGGACACCCAAATTTTAGTGGCTTCACGCTTTTTAAAAGCCAAAAAGTCATGGATTCCAGTTATACAGAATATATAAGTACTTCCTCCGTTCCTAAATATAAGTCTTTGTAGAAATTTCACCATGAACCACATACAGATGTTTATAGATACATTTTAAGTGTAGATTCATTCATTTTGTTCCGTATGTAGTCCACCTAGTGGAATCTCTACAAAGACTTATATTTAGGAACGTAGGGAGTATGTGTTTAGAAACCTTGGGCCAAAAAAAAGTTTAGAAACCTGAAAAGTAATTTACCACTAAAAAACTTTACTTGCATTAGTTGCTTGAAAATGTGTTTGTCTAGCAGATACTGATCACAATAATATTGAGATGAGGTGAAAATCACGACTCCTATATATGTGATAGGAACCTTGTGCACTCCATGGCTCATCATATAGACGCCAATCTTGAGAACCATTTCAAAACTAAAGAACGCACGCATCATTGCATACATGATTCTTCCCAGTATATTTTTTCCACTGGTCATACAAAATACAACCACAAATTTCCATATATCTATGGTAGCAGTACTCCTTGTCCTACTTGCTATCATGATGTGCTACTTAACAAAATATAGCTATCAGTAGTTGGACGATTTAGGCATACTTACTGGTTCAAACATATCAGCAGACTTGGAAAGCATGCACATACTTATATATCACCCTATAAGTAACCGGAAAGAAACAACATCACCTCAATTCCTTAACTTCTTTGTTCAATGTTGGGTTGGTACCGACCCATCTAGCAAATAACAGCTAGAGTTTTACTGTCTACATAAACAACTAAAATCTCAAGTCGAAACTATAATCCTTTCAGAAGTATTTTCATGTTTCATTAGAAATAACCAACAAATCTGAGTAGAAAATAGCCAATGCATTTTATTGGTTCATTGAAAACAGTACATAGCACCTACACTTGCCATCTCAAACTTGATGACCACCTCCCAGGTTAAGCAGATTAACCATAGAACCTAAGGGCCGGACATGATTGTCCTCCACATCCAACTTGCATCTCTCAGGTAGCACAGAACAAATTGTTTGCTCGGATGGGCATTTTATCAAGCACCTAGCGAGCAAATCAGAATACAGACAGTCTGAGAAGTAAGAATACAACATCTCATACAACATATGCCTCTCGGTGAAGCTGTGTGTAACGCCCTCGATGCGGCTATATCTCCTACGTGTCAAAGCACGACTTAGAGGCATAACCGCATTGAAAGCAATGTCGCAAGTAAGGTAATCTTCACAACAATCCATGTAAATATATAAAAGGGGAAAGGATACATAGTTGGCTTACACTCGCCACGTCACACAAATACATGAATAACATTACAATCATCCAATACACTCATGGTCCGACTATGGTACCAAAATAAAGATCAACCCCAACATGCGACACGGTCCCTGATCGCCCCAACTGGGCACCACTACTGATCATCTGGGAAAGACACATAGTAACGACAACAGTCTTCATCGAACTCCCACTTGAGCTCAAGCGCATCATCTGGAACGGTATCATCGGTCCCTGCATCTGGTTTTGGAAGTAAACTGTGAGTCACGGGGACTCAGCAATCTCGCACCCTCGCGATCAAGACTATTTAAGCTTATAGGTAAGGCAAGGTAATATGTGGAGCTGCAACAAGCGACTAGCATATATGGTGGCTAACCTATTCGCAAAAGAGAGCGAGAAGAGAAGGCAAAGCACGAACGAAGAACTATGATCAAGAAGTGATCCTAGAACAACCTACGTCAAGCATTACTCCAACACCGTGTTCACTTCCTGGACTCCGCCGAGAAGAGACCATCACGGTTACACACGCGGTTGATTCATTTTAATTAAGTTAAGTTTCATGTTATCTACAACCGGACATTAAAAAATTCCCATCTTCCCATAACCGCGGGCACGGCTTTCGAAAGTTATATCCCTGCAGGGGAGTCCCAACTTAGCCCATCACAAGCTCTCACGGTCAACGAAGGATATTCCTTCTCCCGAGACATTCCGATCAGACTCGGCATCCCGGTTTTACAAGACATCCTTGACAATGGTAAAACAAGTCCAGCAACACCGCCCGAATGTGCCGACAAATCCCGATAGGAGTTGCACATATCTCGTTCTCAGGGCACACTCAGATGAGACTAGCTACGAGTAAAACCAACCCTCAAGTTTCCCCGAGGTGGCCCCACAGGCAGCTCAGTTGGACCAACACTCAAAGGAGCACTGGCCTGGGGGGGTTTAAATAAGATGACCCTTGGGCTCCGGAAACCCAAGGGAAAAAGAGGCTAGGTGGCAAATGGTAAAACCAAGGTTGGGCATTGCTGGAGGAGTTTTATTCAAAGTGAACTATCAAGGGGTTCCCATTATAACCCAACCGCGTAAGGAACGCAAAATCCGGGAACATAACACCGATATGACGGAAACTAGGGCGGCAAGAGTGGAACAAAACACTAGGAAAAAGGCCAAGTCTTCCACCCTTTACCAGGTATATAGATGCATTAAGATAACAAGATAATATAGTGATATCCCAACAATAAACAATGTTCCAACAAGGAACGATCTCCAATCTTCACCTGCAACTAGCAACGCTATAAGAGGGGCTGAGCAAAGCGGTAACATAACCAATCAACGGTTTGCTAGGACATGGTGGGTTAGAGGCTTGACATGGCAATTTGGGGGGCATGATAAGCAAGTGGTAGGTATCGTAGCATAGGCATAGCAAAAGAGCGAGCATCTAGCAAGCAAAGATAGAAGTGATTTCGAGGGTATGATAATCTTGCCTGCAAAGTTGTCAGAGTTGACTTGATCCTCGTAAGCAAACTCAACGGGCTCCTCGTTCGCGAACTCGTCTCCCGGCTCTACCCAAACAAGACAAACAAGCAAAAGTAACACAATCAACCACGTGCAATGCTCAAACAACATGATGCAAACATGGTATGCTATGCGGGATGCGGTATGTGATGCATATGCAAGATTTGACAAGGAATGATTGAACCTGGCCTCAACGTGGAAATCCAAGAGTGCCACTGGAAAGGTGAGGTGATTTCGGTTGAAAACGATATAAACATCACCGGAATCGGATGCACGGTTTGGAAATGGCAAGCAAAACAAATATGGCACCAGTTTGCGATAATCAGCAAGTAGCTATCTAAATGCATCAAGATAAATATGCTACAGAACTCAAACATGACAACAAAATACATGGAAGGGATCCATTAATGATTCTTGACAAAAGATGAACACTGATCTACGGCTAATTCATCCATTAACATCTTCAAAAAAGCATGGCAAAAATGCAAATGATAACAGGTTTCAGACTTAGTGAAATTAACACAAGTCTGGAATATATCATCAGGAAGCACACTTTGGAGAATGAAAACTACATGCTACAGGAACTTAACATGGCAAAGCAAGGCATGAAATGAAGCTACTCAAATCACTTAACAAAAGTCCCTTAGTGACCTTGAGCCAAAAGGGATCAGAAAATATAATTGCAAGCATGTGAACATGGCAAAAACATAAATAGATCTCAGACTTAGAGAAAAACTGGAGCATGCAAATCAGTTAACGAGTAGGCATGTTTACGAGCTCGATGCACTCACTACAGAGCATGCATGACAAACTAAGCATACAAACATCAATAATACATGTCATAGAAGCTAGGCATGGCAATAACAACAACATAGCATGCACGGATCAATAGCAACATCCTCGGCAAAATCGCTAACAAGTCAACAATCTGCCGGGATTCACGAAATAGCAAAAGTAGAGCTCGATTGACTCAAGCTAGGTTGCTCCATAAATTCAAACAAAGACATGGCTGGATATAGCACCACAAGGTTAACAAATCATCCTTACTGATCATCCTCAAAATAGGCACGGATCACTAGTAAACAACATGAACATATGGCATACCGACAAAAACAGAATAAGGACTTAGTGAAATTCGAAGTCCCTGAAATCAGCATTACCGATTACACTACTTTGCAAGCTTGTGCTAGTCACCACACATATCACAAAAATACATGGTAAGCACCTCTGTAAAGATGGCATGGCATATAACAAAACTCATGTAGAGCTCAGGAGCATATCATGCACTCATTAATCATGGCAAAAATGACAAATATCTATTTGATGAAACATATCTGCCAAGTTTATCACGTAGCCCTCTTCCAACAGAATTTCTGGCATCAAGATGAGCTCAAATAAAAATGATGCAATGAGATGAAATTATGTACTCGTTGAGACGAACATTTTGATATGCTACATGTGCAAATCGGAGCTACGGATGCAGAGATACAACATGGTGAAAATCGCCAAAAAATAAGGGGAGAGGGGGAAAGTCAACCCTCTCTCAGGTCCAGATCTGGATTGGGCTCATGCACGGAAATAGAGGTTCGTCGACGTTCCACCGGAGTTGACGTCGGGGTCGGCCGGACCGGAGGAAGACGAGCGGGGAGGAGGCCGGAGTCGTCGCCGGGGCGGGGCGGCGAGGCGACGGTGGTCGCGGCAGGACGGCGAGGCGACGGTCGCCGGCGCGGTGGAGCGGCGGTCGCTGGCGAGGAAGTGGCGAGGCGGCGGCGCGAAGGCGAATCGAGGCGGCGCGAGTGAGGAGCCGGGCGGCGGGGCAGACGAGCGGCGGCGCGCGCGCGATGGGCCACTGGGGGCCGGCCGTGGGCTCACGGGCCCACGATGGAGGCGGCGATGTGGGGCGCCGCGGGGCTGACTTGGCGGCGTCCCGTTGGTCGGCGGCGGCGCGCGGACGTGTCCGGCCCAATTCGGACACGTCTGGCGGCGAGGGGAGCAGGAAATCTAGGGTTTGAAAAGAGGGGATCCGGGATTTAGAATGGGGATCTATTTATAGGCGTAGAGTGAGCTAGGAAGCTCCAAATGGAGTGCGGTCTTCGGCCACGCGATCGTGATCAAATGACCGAGACGATGGAGAGGGTTTAGGTGGGTTTTGGGCCAAATTGGAGGGGTGTTGGGCTGCAACACACACGAGGCCTTTTCGGTCCCTCGGTTAACCGTTGGAGTATCAAACGAAGTCCAAATGGCACGAAACTTGACAGGTGGTCTACCGGTAGTAAACCAAGGCTGCATGGCAAGTCTTGGCCCAATCCGGAAATGTCTAACCCCCACACACGAAAGAGGTAGAAAGGGGCACCGGAGGAGATAGGAGCGCCGGAATGCAAAACGAACAACGGGGAAAATGCTCGGATGCATGAGACGAACATGTATGCGAATGCAATGCACATGATGACATGATATGAGATGCATGACAAAGGCAACAACACACAGAGACAAAACCCGAACCCGAGGAAAATAAAATAACTTAGGCCGGAAACGGCAAGAGTTGGGATACATATAAGGTAAATTACATCCGGGGTGTTACAACACTCCACCACTACGAAAGGATCTCGTCCCGAGATCTAGGACTGGAAAAACGCCGGGTACTCGGAACAGAGGTGATCCTCGTGTTCCCAGGTGGCTTCACGATCGGAATGGTGTGACCACTTGACTTTGAGGAATTTGATTGACTTATTGCGAGTCTTGCATTCAGTTTCTTCAAGAATGGCAACTGGGTGCTCACGATAAGAGAGGTCTTCTTGGAGATCAATGTCTTCGAAGTTGACGGTGCGGTCAGGGGTCTTGAAGCACTTGCGGAGCTGAGAGACATGGAACACGTCGTGCATGTTTGCAAAGTTGGAGGGAAGCTCGAGTTGATAGGAGAGATCGCCTCTCTTGTTGACAATCTTGAAAGGACCCACGTATCTAGGGGCAAGCTTCCCTTTGATACCGAAGCGACGAGTACCTTTCATTGGAGAGACGCGGAGGTAAACATGGTCTCCGATCTCGAAAGCCAAATCATGATGCTTACTATCATAGTAGCTCTTCTGGCGCGATTGCGCTACTTTGAGGTTATCAAGAATGACTTTGCACATCTCCTCTGCCTCTGTGATCAAGTCATTTCCAAGAAGTTGACGTTCACCGGTCTCTGACCAGTTAAGAGGAGTACGACACTTCCTGCCATAGAGAATTTCAAATGGGGCCTTGCCCGAACTCGCTTGAAAGCTGTTATTGTAGGAGAACTCGGCATATGGAAGACAATCTTCCCACTTCATACCGAAAGAGATAACGCAAGCCCTGAGCATATCTTCGAGAATCTGATTGACACGCTCGACTTGACCGCTAGTTTGAGGATGAAAAGCTGTGCTGAAACGGATATTGGCGCCCATGGCCTTCTGAAAAGAATCCCAAAACTTGGAGGTAAAGATGCTGCCACGATATGAAGAAATCAACTGTGGAATGCCGTGCAGAGAGACAATCCGAGAGGTATGAAGCTCTGCCAATTGAGCTGCAGTGATGACTCTTTGATAGGCAGGAAATGAGCCACTTTAGTGAGTTTGTCGATGACAATGAATATAGCATCATTGCCACGCTTAGACTTTGGAAACCCAGTCACGAAGTCCATCTCAATGTGGTCAAACTTCCATTCTGGAATGGCAAGAGGTTGGAGGAGACCAGCTGGTCGTTGGTGTTCTGCCTTCACTCTTCTGCAGACATCACATTCATTCACGAACTGAGCAATCTCGCGCTTCATTCGAGTCCAACAATAAGCCTGCTTGAGGTCCTGGTACATCTTCGTACTCCCAGGGTGGATAGAGAGGAGTGAATTGTGAGCCTCATTCATAATGACTTTACGAAGGTCACCTTTAGGCACAACAATGCGATCCTCGAAGAAGAGAGTATCCTTGTCATCAACGCGATAGCACTTGTACTTGGATTGACTCTTGGCAATCCCAATCTTCACCTTCTTCACCATAGCATCAAGAAGTTGAGCCTCACGAATCTGATCTTCCAAAGTAGGAGAGACTTGAAGGTTGGCGAGGAAACCTTGAGGAACAACTTGCAGATTGAGTTTGCGGAAAGCTTCACAAAGCTCGGGTTGGTAAGGCTTGAGAATCAAACTGTTGCAGTAAGCCTTCCTACTCAATGCGTCAGCAATCACATTGGCCTTGCCTGGAGTATATTCGATGCTCGGATTATACTCTTGAATCATTTCGACCCAACGAGTCTGCCTGAGGTTGATATTAGGCTGAGTGAAGATGTACTTGAGACTCTTGTGGTCAGTGAAGATGTCCACTTTTCGTCCCAGTAAGAGATGTCTCCAAGTCAAAAGAGCATGCACAACTGCCGCCAACTCGAGGTCATGAGTGGGGTAGTTCTTCTTGTTGGGCTTCAACTGGCGAGAGGTATAAGCCACAACTTTCTTCTCTTGCATCAACACTGCACCAAGACCTTGGAGAGAGGCATCACAGAAGACCTCGAACGGTTTGGATTCATCAGGAGGAGTCAGAACTGGAGCAGTGACTAATTTCTCTTTCAAGGTGTTGAAAGCGATGTCACATTCAGGAGACCAAATGTACTTCACGTGCTTTTGGAGAAGGTTTGAAAGAGGATTCGCGATCTTTGAAAAGTTCTCAACGAACCTTCGACAATAGCTTGCGAGACCAAGGAAGCTGCGGAGTTGCTTCACGTTCTGAGGTGGTTCCCAATTCACAATTGCAGACACCTTCTCAGGATTCATCGCTATGCCCTTGGCAGAGATGATATGCCCAAGATAGAGAACCTCATTGAGCCAAAACTCGCACTTTGAGAACTTGGCATAGAACTGGTGTTCTCTGAGCTTATCGAGCACCGCAAGTGCTTGGCATGATCTTCCTTGTTCTTCGAAAAGATCAGAATGTCATCGAGGTAGACCAAGATGAATTCATTTGTGTAGGGGTTGAAGATGAAGTTCATCATGCGAGAGAAAGTCGGAGGAGCGTTGACGAGGCCAAAAGACATGACAGTGTATTCATATGAGCCATAGCTTGTTCTAAAAGCCGTCTTGGGGATATCTTGCTCACGAATTCGAATCTGGTGATAGCCCATACGGAGATCAAGCTTGGAGAATACTTGAGCACCTTTGAGTTGTTCAAACAGCTCGTTGATGTTGGGAAGTGGGTACTTATTCTTTATAGTCTTCTTGTTCAATGGACGGTAGTCAACACAAAGTCGGTCCGTTCCATCCTTCTTCTTCACAAAAAGAACTCCACAACCCCACGGAGAAGAACTAGGTCAGATGAGACCCATTCGCTCTTGAATATCGTGTTGCTTCTTCAGCTCCTTCAACTCTTCAGGTCCAAGCTTGTAAGGACGTTTGCAAATAGGTTTCGTGCCAGGCTCAAGATCGATGACGAATTCAACTAGCTGGTGCGGAGGCATTCCTGGAAGCTCTTCTGGAAAGACGTCTTGATATTCGCAAACGACTGGAATTTGAGAGATGGCATCCAGTTCACCCTTCTCATTGAGAGAAAACAGACAGATGGTATTATCCCTAGCGGCAAAGACAATTACATCCTCAGACGAATGAGTCGATTGAATCTGCCTGGCTGCACAATCAAGCTGAGCCTTGTGCTTAGAAAGCCAGTCCATCCCAAGAATAAGATCAATATCCGAGTTACCAAGGACCATTGGAGAAGCCAAAAACTTGAAATCACCCATCATGATAGCAATATCCGGAACCATCATTCTAGAACTCAGACGCTTAGCCGGGGAACAACTTGCAATGCTCTAGGTAATGCCTTAGTACCAAAATTGTTCTCCGATGCAAAAGGGAATGACATGAAGGAATGTGATGCACCAGAGTCAAAAAGTACTTTAGTTAGAATATCGTTAACACGAAGGTTACCCATGATGACATCTGACGAGTCCTCTGCCTGAGCTGCTTTCATCAAGTTGACCTTGGCGTGCTTGGGGTTATGCTTGACCACAGCTGTACTTGCCGATCTCACAGGAGGAGGAGGAGGAGGGAGACGCCTCTGATTGAAGCATTTGTTGGCATAGTGACCCTTCTGTTGGCACTTTTTGCATGTGTCCTCTTAAAGCGGACGGTGATACGGAGCACTCGATCTTGGAGCTTGAGACGAAGTCTTGTTCTGAAAGCCAGGGTTGGGTGGGTGGGAAGATCCACTGCCACCTTTGCTCTTCTGCTGATAAGGCTGACGGAACGGAGGAGGAGGAAGCCAATACTTCTGCTGCTTAGCCACTTGAGTTGAGGAAGAAGGAGTAGCATCTCTGACTCGCTTCATGGAAGCATCACACTTCAGTTGAGCAGTCTCTTGCTTCATTGCCATGTTGTAAAACTCATCGTACCTCTTGGGCTCAAAGAGAACGAGAGCTAGCTGGATTTCTTCTCTGAGACCACCCCTGAACTGGTATATCATGCTCTTCTCATCAGGAACATCCTGCTTAGCAAAACGGGCGAGCTTCTGAAACATCTTGTTGTACACGTAAACAGACATAGAGCCTTGCTTCAGGTCGCGGAATTCCTCGCGCTTGCTTTCAACCACGCTCTGAGGAATATTATGAGCTTTGAAGTCTTGACGGAATTCATCCCAGGTAATCACACGGCCTCCTCTGGAATCTTTGTACTGCTGAAACCATTCTGCGGCCTGGTCTTTGAGTTGGAAGGAAGCGAACTTGACAAAGTCCTCAGGCCTGACGTTACTACACTCGAAATGCTTGCATATGTCCACGAGCCAATCATCAGCGTCTGTTGCCTCAACACAATTGCTGAAGGTCTTTGGCTAGTTAGCAAGGAACTGGTTGAGTGTAGCAAAGTGATTCTGATTGTTGCCTTGACCCTGGTTCCCTTGATTGCGCTCTTGAAGAAGTTGCATGATCAGCTACGTGTTTGCATTGGTAGCGGCCATCACAGCTTGCCATGCCTCCGGAGGTGGACGTGGTGGTGGCGGATTAGGATTCGGAGTCGTGCGCATTGGAGGAGCCATCCTGAAGAGGTTGACATCCATTAGCACATTGACGGACAAATATTGAAGCTGAATCAAACGGGTTGAAATTGCAACATATAGTCTTCACATCCAAACAAAATGAACGAATGTATTCCAATTGAAATGGTCACATATCCATAAATTGAGAAGCCACTTAGAATTTGAGGTAGAAGAAAAACAACAAGGTACGGAACAAGAACGAATACTCGGTAAGGATCACCCAATCTCAAACCAAATATCCGTGGAAGAAGAACTAGAGCTACAAGAATTCCCACCTATGAAACTCCCGAACCTTCTCGGTTATGCAATCATGTGTTGGGGGTACAGGGGAAGCATAATATCTCACCCAAATCTAGCAAATCCTACATCCAGTTGTATCCATCCTTCAACACATAACCGAGAAAAACTTTGGAAATCGTCTACCTCAACCTTCGAAAAGCATCCGTTATACAAATTATCGCAATACTCCCGAACTCCCGCCCCAGTACTGGGTGGCGTCGAGGTTATCTCACCAACAACTGCATAAAAGAGATTTTCGATGTCGGCGAAACTCAGGTATTCCAGAATCTCAACGATAAAATTGTGACGACAACACCTCGGAGCTCAACTCCCCGGGACACTGCCACAACCCCTAAATGACAGGAGGCACCAAGAACAATGTTGTCGTCACAAATCAATCGGAACGACTACAAGATACCCGCGTGATCCTAAAAAAAATTTAGTGAAATTTGAGAAGAGAAGAGTCAAAACTCTACGTCAGGATGCCTTACCAGAGCGATCAAGGGACTAGGGAGTAAAAAGAATTCCTAAACTCTCCCATATATATAATCCTAAATGACTCAAAACATTTTTTTCTAGACTCAACAACGCCAACGATTCGATCAAGCAGGGGGCTCCTAAGGTCGGGGAAGGCTCTGATTACCAACTTGTAACGCCCTCGATGCGGCTATATCTCCTATGTGTCGAAGCACGACTTAGAGGCATAACCGCATTGTAAGCAATGTCGCAAGTAAGGTAATCTTCACAACAACCCATGTAAATATATAAAAGGGGAAAGGATACATAGTTGGCTTACACTCGCCACGTCACACAAATACATGAATAACATTACAATCATCCAATACACTCATGGTCCGACTACGGTACCAAAATAAAGATCAACCCCAACATGCGACACGGTCCCCGATCGCCCCAACTGGGCACCACTACTGATTATCTGGGAAAGACACATAGTAATGGCGTGAGTCTTCATCGAACTCCCACCTGAGCTCAAGCGTATCACCTGGAACTGTATCATCGGTCCCTGCATCTGGTTTTGGAAGTAAACTGTGAGTCACGGGGGCTCAACAATCTCGCACCCTCGCGATCAAGACTATTTAAGCTTATAGGTAAGGCAAGGTAATATGTGGAGCTGTAGCAAGCGACTAGCATATATGGTGGCTAACCTGTTCGCGAAAAAGAGCGAGAAGAGATGGCAAAGCACGAACGAAGAACTATGATCAAGAAGTGATCCTAGAACAACCTACGTCAAGCATTACTCCAACACCGTGTTCACTTCCCGGACTCCACCGAGAAGAGACCATCATGGTTACACACGCGGTTGATTCATTTTAATTAAGTTAAGTTTCATGTTATCTACAACCGGATATTAACAAATTCTCATCTGCCCATAACCGCGGGCACGGCTTTCGAAAGTTCAAATCCCTGCAGGGGAGTCACAACTTAGCCCATCACAAGCTCTCACGGTCAACGAAGGATATTCCTTCTCCCGAGACATTCCGATCAGATTCGGCATCCCGGTTTTACAAGACATCCTCGACAATGGTAAAACAAGTCCAGCAACACCGCCCGAATGTGCCGACAAATCCTGATAGGAGCTGCACATATCTCGTTCTCAGGGCACACTCAGATGAGACTAGCTACGAGTAAAACCAACCCTCAAGTTTCCCCGAGGTGGCCCCGCAGGCAGCTCAGTCGGACCAACACTCAGAGGAGCACTGGCCTGGAGGGGGGGTTAAATAAGATGACCCTTGGGCTCCGAAAACCCAAGGGAAAAAGAGGCTAGGTGGAAAATGGTAAAAACAAGGTTAAGCATTGCTGGAGGAGTTTTATTCAAAGCGAACTGTTAAGGGGTTCCCATTATAACCCAACCGCGTAAGGAACGCAAAATCCGGGAACATAACACCGATATGACGGAAACTAGGGCAGCAAGAGTGGAACAAAACACTAGGCAAAAGGCCAAATCTTCCACCCTTTACCAGGTATATAGATGCATTAAGATAACAAGATAATATAGTGATATCCCAACAATAAACAATGTTCCAACAAGGAACGATCTCCAATCTTCACCTGCAACTAGCAACGCTATAAGAGGGGCTGAGCAAAGCGGTAACATAGCCAATCAACGGTTTGCTAGGACATGGTGGGTTAGAGGTTTGACTTGGCAATTTGGGGGGCATGATAAGCAAGTGATAGGTATCGTAGCATAGGCATAGCAAAAGAGCGAGCATCTAGGAAGCAAAGATAGAAGTGATTTCGAGGGTGTGATCATCTTGCCTGCAAAGTTGTCAGAGTTGACTTGATCCTCGTAAGCAAACTCAACGGGCTCCTTGTTCGCGAACTCGTCCCCCGGCTCTACCCAAACAAGACAAACTAGCAAAAGTAACACAATCAACCACGTGCAATGCTCAAACAACATGATGCAAACATGGTATGCTATGCGGGATGCGGTATGTGATGCATATGCAAGATTTGACAAGGAATGATTGAATCTGGCCTTAACTTGGAAATCCAAGAGTGCCACTGGAAAGATGAGGTGATTTCGGTTGAAAACGATATAAACATCATCGGAATCGGATGCACGGTTTGGAAATGGCAAGCAAAACAAATATGGCACCGGTCTGCGATAATCAGCAAGTAGCCATCTAAATGCATCAAGATAAATATGCTACATAACTCAAACATGACAACAAAATACATGGCAGTGATCCATTCATGATGCTTGACAAAAGATGAACACTGAGCTATGGCTAATTCATCCAATAACAGGTTCAAAAAAGCATGGCAAAAATGCAAATGATAACAGGTTTCAGACTTAGTGAAATTAACACAAGTCTGGAATATATCATCAGGAAGCACACTTTGGAGCATGAAAACTACATGCTACAGGAACTTAACATGGCAAAGCAAGGCATGGCATGAAGTTACTCAAAGCACTTAACAAAAGTCCCTTAGTGACCTTGAGCCAAAAGAGATCAGAAAATACAATTGCAAGCATGTGAACATGGCAAAAACATAAACAGATCTCAGACTTAGAGAAAAACTGGAGCATGCAAATCAGTTAACGAGTAGGCATGTTTACGAGATCGATGCACTCACTACAGAGCATGACATCACAAACTAAGCATACAACCATCAAGAATACATGGCATAGAAGCTAGACATGGCAAGAACAACAACATAGGATGTACGGATCAATAGCAACATCCTCGGCAAAATCGCTAACAAGTCAACAATCTGCCAGGATTCACGAAATAGCAAAAGTAGAGCTCGACTGTCTCAAGCTAGGGTGCTCCATAAATTCAAACAAAGACATGGATGGATAGAGCACCACAAGGTTAACAAATCATCCTTACTGATCATCCTCAAAATAGGCACGGATCACTAGGAAACAACATGAACATATGGCATACCGACAAAAACAGAACAATGACTTAGTGAAATTCTAAGTTCCTGAAATCGGCATTACCGATTACGCTACTTTGCAAGTTTGTGCTAGTTACCACACATATCACAAAAATACATGGTAAGCACCTCTGTAAAGATGGCATGGCATATAACAAAACTCATGTAGAGCTCAGGAGCATATCATGCACTCATTAATCATGGAAAAAATGACAAATATCTATTTGATGAAATAGATCTGCCAAGTTTATCACATAGCCCTCTTCCAACAGTATTTCAGGCATCAAGATGAGCTCAAATGAAAATGATTCAATGAGATGAAATTATGTACTCGTTGAGACGAACATTTTCATATGCTACACGTGCAAATCGGAGGTACGGATGCAGAGATACAACATGGTGAAAATCGCTAAAAAAAATAAGGGGAGAGGGGGAAAGTCAACCCTCTCTCAGATCCAGATCTGGATTGGGCTCATGCACGGAAATCGAGGTTCGTCGCCGTTCCACCGGAGTTGACGTCGGGGTCGGCTGGACTGGAGGAAGACGAGCGGGGAGGAGGCCGGAGTCGTCGTCGGGGCGGGGCGGCGCGGCGAGGGACGCCGAGGCGACGGTCGCCGGCACGGTGGAGCGGCGGTCGCCGGCGAGGAGGTGGCGAGGCGGCGGCGGCGCGAAGGCGGATCGAGGCGGTGCGAGTGAGGAGCCGGGCGGCGGGGCAGACGAGCGGCGGCGCGCGCGCGATGGGCCGCGGGGGCCGGCCGTGGGCTCACGGGCCCGCGGTGGAGGCGGCGATGTGGGGCGCCGCAGGGCTGACGTGGCGGCGTCCCATTGGTCAGCGGCGGCAGGCGGTCGTGCCCGGCCCAATTCGCACACGTCGGCGGCGAGGGGAGCAGGAAATCTAGGGTTTGAAAAGAGGGGATCCGGGATTTAGAATGGGGATCTATTTATAGGCGTAGAGGGAGCTAGGAAGCTCCAAATGGAGTGCGGTTTTCGGCCACGCGATCGTGATCGAACGACCGAGACGATGAAGAGGGTTTAAGTGGGTTTTAGGCCAAATTGAAGGGGTGTTGGCAACACACACGAGGACTTTTCGGTCCCTCGGTTAACCATTGGAGTATCAAACAAAGTCCAAATGACACGAAACTTGACAGGCGGTCTACCGGTAGTAAACCAAGGCCGCATGGCAAGCCTCGGCCCAATCCAGAAATGTCTAACCCCCACACACGAAAGAGGTAGAAAGGGGCACCGAAGGAGATAGGAGCACCGGAATGCAAAACGGACAACGGGGAAAATGCTCGGATGCATGAGACGAACACGTATGCGGATGCAATGCACATAATGACGTGATATGAGATGCATGACAAAAGAAACAAAACACGGAGACAAAACCCGAACCCGAGGAAAATAAAATAACTTAGGCCGGAAACGGCAAGAGTTGGGATACATATACGGTAAATTACATCTGGGGTGTTACACTGTGCAGGAACCGAGCCATCATTGGAACCGCCTCCCTCCAATATGTTCACACACATCAAGCATATATGATCTTTTGGGGAATTTTAGTTCTCGACTCCTAGTTCTATAAGATTATATATGTGGTGATAAAAAGTCCCGAAAGAGACTGTTGGGCCTCTTCTTTGATTGAGAACCATACAGTCATACCGCAAACAGATAAAATGTAGCGGTTGAAAATAATGTAGAATAATATTCTCTAGTACTTTTGTTTCGCAAAAAACAGTAAATTAAAAAATGTAAAATAAACTGAAGCAACATAATTTTTGAAGAGCACAACAGAAGCAAGCCACTAATTTCATGCAAGCGGTCTTGCATGACCAATGCCAACTATCATTATTACAAATTATTAGAATGTCGAGGTAAGTAGTAGTTTATCCACCAAACTGTACTACAGTACTAAGTTTTATTTTGTTCCAAACTGTGTGTCAGTTCACATGGACTCAAGCTTATATGTGGTAACTTCGAATCGACAAACAAAAGGGATATCTTTGAACAGTTAAGTAGGCGTATAAATTCCTATACCATAGAAAGAGATGTAAATATAAGAAAACTTGTCAGCAAAAAAATCATGGAACTATATTCAAATTCATGCTTGAATTTTTACTCTCAGAAAATTGTAAAATTTCCTACATGTAACTTTCTACCTGCAGACCCATAATTTTTGCAAAATTTGACCTACACCTGTATCTCAAATCTTGTTTCCAATCCTAATGAAAAGCTGCCACACACTGAGCAGTGCTTACCACGGTTGGCAAACCATGTTATAGAAACCAGATGCACTAGAATTCTAGAAATCCTGCTGGGCAGTAGGATTTCTGACATTAGCAGGTTTTGAACAACATCATTGCTATTTAATAAAGGCTAGAATCTAAAGCTTGACTGAAGAACATAGCATAAATGAACTTGACTAAGTAAATAGATCAACAACTCGTTTGCTGGTAAGTACCCAGATTTTGATATTAACAAAATCTAGACCCCAAGAGCAATGATACTGACAGCAGTGTAAGAAATCTTTAGGGAGAAAGGTAAATTGGCTATTTGAAATTCCATAGCTGAGGTGATGTTTCCCGTTCCCATGCTCTAGCATCACCAGATCCAAGCATCCCCAAACAGAATGGCGCCGCTGCCGGCTGTCCCGCCTCCCGGACTCCCCTCCTGAAAAACATAAAGTCGAATAAAGTAACTCAATCGCTGAAAGTTCTTTCTTATCAAAGGTGTCATGTATGAATTTGTTGAGAATGATAACGATGTACTACTAAATCGTAACTGCTTCAGTAAAATAAAAACAACATAATCTCTTGGTGTGCAGAATGGAATATAGATGCACAACTACCCAAAAAGTGTGTATGAGGAAGGGAGATGTGATGTCAGCTCTGATTGCCATGGTTCAATCACTCCACCAACACACACAAAATGGTGTGGATGTCATCCCCGGTAGCAAGGTTTTTTCTTCTTCTCCTTTCTGACATTCTCACTTCCTCTATAATGACTCAGGGGATCAAACTCACCAGGAGCTGCTGGTGTAAAAAATTTCAGCAGAAGCCACACCCGCTAGGCCTCATCAGACTGCAACATCAACCATCTAACCATCAGTCAATCAGAGTGTAGCAAAGGAGGAAACACGCCACATCAGCGCGCACGCTGCTTCCGGTTTTGAAGCGATTCACATCCAACGATAGTGCTACAGCGCCGTCCTGCATGACCGAACGAGCATGAGCTGCTTGAGGGGTTCCGGGAGTGCGTCAACGAGGCTGGCGCCAACGGCGAGCCGCGAGCACTGTGCATTGTAGGTGACGTGAAAGCTCCGGCCCGGTGGATGGGATATGGCTGGAACAAAGAATCGTTGTAGTTCCTCAAGTTGGCAAGTCTCACGATGATGGCAACTGCCCGGTTAAATTGAAACTGCAGGCAGTACACCTGTGATCCTCCGTTGCATCAAGCATCGACCATCATGAGATCGATTCCTTATTTGATCTGAAAACAGTGATTATATTCGCTATAGTTGTTATGATAACCTCTTAATATTTTAGTCCAAGGTATAAGCCGATACTGGTGGACAAGATTGAGAATCTCGGTGGAGCATACTACATGTTTTTGACCCACATGTATGTTCAGACTTACACGGTTCTATATTTATCTTTGTTATTCTTTCAAAAGGCAAGATGGTTGTATTATTCTTAAACTTTAGAGAACGAAGCTCGTATGTTGTTCTTTGGAAAGACAAGATGGCTGGATGGTAATGATGTCATTAATTAACGATCATTTTACCAATAGTTATGTGGTTCCATACTGATCTTCTCCTAATCATCTAAGGTAAGATTCACTCATGAAAATGAAACCATTTTATGTTGGGCTCGGTCTACTTGTTGACCAAACTGCTAAAGGCACTATTCACTGGCGACCATGTCGCAAAATCAGAATATTCAAACGAACTGAATCTCTTTCAGATGTACAGCAAGCGATCAGGTAGTACAATCCACCCTCTTCTCCCTAGTCTTTCAATTGTAGCACAGACTTAAACGGTTAAACCTAAATCCTAGTTGATGTATATATATTTGTTACACAAACTTGAAGTGAATTTGCAACTGGATAGTTACTGGACCTAGATTTTGAGTGGTACATACCTGGTAAGCATCCCTTCAAACTATTGCATACATAATATATATTACCAAAATTATGTTTGATATCTGGATTTGCTAGCCATCTCGTAAGATCTTCGTCAATTGCTTCTTGTTAACTGCACTAATTTGCGTCTCTCCAAGGCATGGCTATGATGTACAGGCAAAAAATGCTACTATTGAGTCTCTGCTAGCTAACTATACAAAAACTAAGGTACCATTGGATAGTACTCCGTATGAGGAAGATGGAGAAGAAAGAGACAGGGAGAGGTTCCAATGGGTTGGTGATCTGTTTTAGATCGATACCTGGAGAGGTCATGGCCTCGGCGAAGCTACGCCCAGCCTTATGAGGCGCAAAGGCGGGGCGCCATCTCCGCCGCACACAACCAGGCTCTCCGCCTGTGCTCCAGATTGGAAGGGGAATAGGGAGAGGCGATCTTCAGCCGAAATCTGAAGTGGAGAAGGAGGGGCGTAGGATGGAGAGGGAGAGGCGGCCCGTAGGCACTATGGGGAACCAAAATTTATGGAGGAGCTCGTCGAGGGCCGACAACCTTGGCCAGGCGGCTGCAATCCCGTCGATATCGGGGATGTAGGACTTCGAAGGCGGCTGGCGAGACCTCCATGGCCACGACGGCGGCCACCTCCATCGCCAGATCCAGGGCGGCTTGGGAAGGGAAAGGAGCAGCGTGCTTTAGGGCTGCGCGGACGGCGTGGTGGTTGCAGAAGAGGGGGGCGGCGGCGGCGGCGCTGGAGGGAGTTGGGGTCATAGGTATTGGGGAGATGCCCGTGTCCGTGTGGCATGCGCCTGTGTTTTTTTCTAAGTCTACTCGTGCAGAACGAAACGTTTTTGACTTAAAAAGTACTGTGGGTTAAATTAGCCAGAATACAGGGACCTTTGTGTAAAAACGCCGTGACGGTGAACCTGAAGACTCAATCCGTGCTTTATTATTAGGGAAAGATAAGTACAAACCCGTGATCACCTCTCAAGTGATCACGGCCCGATAGTATAGCTGTTGGGGAACGTAGTAATTTCAAAAAAAAATCCTACGCACACGCAAGATCATGGTGATGCATAGCAACGAGAGGGGAGAGTGTGATCTACGTACCCTTGTAGATCAACAACGGAAGCGTTTGGTTGATGTAGTCGTACGTCTCCACGGCCCGACCGATCAAGCACCGAAACTACGGCACCTCCGAGTTCTAGCACACGTTCAGCTCGATGACGATCCCCGGGCTCCGATCCAGCAAAGCGTCAGGGAGGAGTTCCGTCAGCACGACGGCGTGGTGACGATCTTGATGTTCTACCGTCGCAGGGCTTCGCCTAAGCACCGCTACAATATGACCGAGGTGGAATATGGTGAAGGGAGGCACCGCACACGGCTAAGGAACGATCACGAAGATCAACTTGTGTATCTAGGGGTGCCCCCTGCCCCCGTATATAAAGGAGCAAGGGGAGGAGGCCGGCCGGCCCCTATAGGCGCGCCAGGAGGAGTCCTCCTCCTAGTAGGAGTCCTCCTCCTAGTAGGAGTAGGACTCCTACTAGGAGGGGGAAAGAAGTGGGGAGGGAGAGGGAAAGGGGGGCGCCGCCCCCCCCCCTCTCCTAGTCCAATTCGGACCAGGGGGGAGGAGGCGCGCGGCCCACCTCTGGCAGCCCCTCTCTCTCCACTAAGGCCCATATGGCCCATTACTTCTTCCAGGAGGGTTCCGGTAACCCTCCGGCTCTCCGGTTTTCTCCAAAATCACCCGGAACACTTCCGGTGTCCGAATATTGCCGTCCAATATATCAATCTTTATGTCTCGACCATTTCGAGACTCCTCGTCATGTCCGTGATCACATCCGGGACTCCGAACTAACTTCGGTACATCACAACTCATAAACTCATAATATAACTGTCATCGAAACCTTAAGCGTGCAGACCCTACGGGTTCGAGAACAATGTAGACATGACCGAGACACATCTCCGGTCAATAACCAATAGCGGAACCTGGATGCTCATACTGGCTCCTACATATTCTACGAAGATCTTTATCGGTCAGACCGCATAACAACATACATTGTTCCCTTTGTCATCGGTATGTTACTTGCCCGAGATTCGATCGTCGATATCTCAATACCTAGTTCAATCTCATTACTGGCAAGTCTCTTTACTCGTTTCGTAATACATCATCTCGCAACTAACTCATTAGTTGCAATGCTTGCAAGGCTTATGTGATGTGCATTACCGAGAGGGCCCAGAGATACCTCTCCGACAATCGGAGTGACAAATCCTAATCTCGAAATACGCCAACCCAACATGTACCTTTGGAGACACCTGTAGAGCACCTTTATAATCACCCATTTACGTTGTGACGTTTGGTAGCACACAAAGTGTTCCTCCGGCAAACGGGAGTTGCATAATCTCATAGTCAGAGGAACATGTATAAGTCATGAAGAAAGCAATAGCAACATACTAAACGATCAGGTGCTAAGCTAATGGAATGGGTCATGTCAATCAGATCATTCACCTAATGATGTGATCTTGTTAATCAAATAACAACTCCTTGTTCATGGTTAGGAAACATAACCATCTTTGATTAACGAGCTAGTCAAGTAGAGGCATACTAGTGACACTCTGTTTGTCTATGTATTCACACATGTATTATGTTTCCGGTTAATACAATTCTAGCATGAATAATAAACATTTATCATGATATAAGGAAATAAATAATAACTTTATTATTGCCTCTTGGGCATATTTCCTTCAGTCTCCCACTTGCACTAGAGTCAATAATCTAGATTACACAGTAATGATTCTAACACCCATGGAGCCTTGGTGCTGATCATGTTTTGCTCGTGGAAGAGGCTTAGTCAACGGGTCTGCAACATTCAGATCCGTATGTATCTTGCAAATCTCTATGTCTCCCACCTGGACTAGATCCTGGATGGAATTGAAGCGTCTTTTGATGTGCTTGGTTCTCTTGTGAAATCTGGATTCCTTTGCCAAGGCAATTGCACCAGTATTGTCACAAAAGATTTTCATTGGACCCGATGCACTAGGTATGACACCTAGATCGGATATGAACTCCTTCATCCAGACTCCTTCATTTGCTACTTCCGAAGCAGCTATGTACTCCGCTTCACATGTAGATCCCGCTACAACGCTTTGTTTAGAACTGCACCAACTGACAGCTCCACCGTTTAATGTAAACATGTATCCGGTTTGCAATTAGAATCGTCCGGATCAGTGTCAAAGCTTGCATCAACGTAACCTTTTACGATGAGCTCTTTGTCACCTCCATATATGAGAAACATATCCTTAGTCCTTTTCAGGTATTTCAGGATGTTCTTGACCGCTGTCCAGTGATCCACTCCTGGATTACTTTGGTACCTCCCTGCTAGACTTATAGCAAGGCACACATCAGGTCTGGTACATAGCATTGCATACATGATAGAGCCTATGGCTGAAGCATAGGGAACATCTTTCATATTGTCTCTATCTTCTGCAGTGGTCGGGCATTGAGTCTTACTCAACTTCACACCTTGTAACACAGGCAAGAACCCTTTCTTTGCTTGATCCATTTTGAACTTCTTCAAAACTTTGTCAAGGTATGTGCTTTGTGAAAGTCCAATTAAGCGTCTTGATCTATCTCTATAGATCTTAATGCCTAATATGTAAGCAGCTTCACCGAGGTCTTTCATTGAAAAACTCTTATTCAAGTATCCCTTTATGCTATCCAGAAATTCTATATCATTTCTAATTAGTAATATGTCATCCACATATAATATCAGAAATGCTACAGAGCTCCCACTCACTTTCTTGTAAATACAGGCTTCTCCAAAAGTCTGTATAAAACCAAATGCTTTGATCACACTATCAAAGCGTTTATTCCAACTCCGAGAGGCTTGCACCAGTCCATAAATGGATCGCTGGAGCTTGCACACTTTGTTAGCTCCCTTTGGATCGACAAAACCTTCTGGTTGCATCATATACAACTCTACTTCCAGAAATCCATTCAGGAATGCAATTTTGACATCCATCTGCCAAATTTCATAATCATAAAATGCGGCAATTGCTAACATGATTCGGACAGACTTAAGCATCGCTACGGGTGAGAAGGTCTCATCGTAGTCAATCCCTTGAACTTGCCGAAAACCTTTTGCGACAAGTCGAGCTTTGTAGACAGTAATATTACTATCAGCGTCAGTCTTCTTCTTGAAGATCCATTTATTCTCAATTGCTTGCCGATCATCGGGCAAGTCAACCAAAGTCCATACTTTGTTCTCATACATGGATCCCATCTCAGATTTCATGGCTTCAAGCCATTTTGCGGAATCTGGGCTCACCATCGCTTCTTCATAGTTCTTAGGTTCATCATGATCTAGTAGCATGACTTCCAGAACAGGATTACCGTACCACTCTGGCGCGGATCTCACTCTGGTTGATCTACGAGGTTCAGTAGTATCTTGTTCTGAAGTTTCATGATCATCATCATTAGCTTCCTCACTAACTGGTGTAGGTGTCACAGAAACAGTTTTCTGTGATGCACTACTTTCCAATAAGGGAGCAGGTACAGTTACCTCGTCAAGTTCTACTTTCCTCCCACTCACTTCTTTCGAGGGAAACTCCTTCTCTAGAAAGTTTCCGAACTTAGCAACAAAAGTCTTGCCTTCGGATCTGTGATAGAAGGTGTATCCAATAGTTTCCTTTGGATATCCTATGAAGACACATTTCTTCGATTTGGGTTCGAGCTTATCAGGTTGAAGCTTTTTCACATAAGCATCGCAGCCCCAAACTTTCAGAAACGACAACTTTGGTTTCTTGCCAAACCACAGTTCATAAGGCGTCGTCTCAACGGATTTTGATGGTGCCCTATTTAATGTGAATGCGGCCGTCTCTAGAGCGTATCCCCAAAACGACAGTAGTAAATCAGTAAGAGACATCATAGATCGCACCATATCTAGTAAAGTACGATTACGACGTTCGGACACACCATTACGCTGTGGTGTTCCGGGTGGCGTGAGTTGCGAAACTATTCCACAATTTTTCAAATGTACACCAAACTCGTAACTCAAATATTCTCCTCCACGATCAGATCGTAGGAATTTTATTTTCTTGTTACGATGATTTTCTACTTCACTCTGAAATTCTTTGAATTTTTCAAATGTTTCAGACTTGTGTTCATTAAGTAGATATACCCATATCTGCTTAAGTCATCTGTGAAGGTGAGAAAATAACGATATCCGCCACGAGCCTCAATATTCATCGGACCACATACATCTGTATGTATGATTTCCAACAAATCTGTTGCTCTCTCCATAGTACCGGAGAACGGTGTTTTAGTCATCTTGCCCATGAGGCACGGTTCGCAAGTACCAAGTGATTCATAATCAAGTGGTTCCAAAAGTCCATCAGTATGGAGTTTCTTCATGCGCTTTACACCGATATGACCTAAACGGCAGTGCCACAAATAAGTTGCACTATCATTATTAACTCTGCATCTTTTGGCTTCAACACTATGAATATGTGTGTAACTACTATCGAGATTCATCCAAAATAGACCACTCTTTAAGGGTGCATGACCATAAAAGATATTACTCATATAAATAGAACAACCATTATTCTCAGATTTAAATGAATAACCGTCTCGCATCAAACAAGATCCAGATATAATGTGCATGCTTAACGCTGGCACCAAATAACAATTATTTAGGTCTAATATTAATCCCGAAGGTAGATGTAGAGGTAGCGTGCCGACTGCGATCACATCGACTTTGGAACCGTTTCCCACGCGCATCGTCACCTCGTCCTTAGCCAATCTTCGCTTAATCCGTAGTCCCTGTTTCGAGTTGCAAATATTAGCAACAGAACCAATATCAAATACCCAGGTGCTACTGCGAGCATTAGTAAGGTACACATCAATAACATGTATATCACATATACCTTTGTTCACCTTGCCATCCTTCTTATCCGCCAAATACTTGGGGCAGTTCCGCTTCCAGTGACCAGTCTGCTTGCAGTAGAAGCACTCAGTTTCAGGCTTAGGTCCAGGTTTGGGTTTCTTCTCTTGAGTAGCAACTTGCTTGCCGTTCTTTTTGAAGTTCCCCTTCTTCTTCCCTTTGCCCTTTTTCTTGAAACTAGTGGTCTTGTTGACCATCAACACTTGATGCTCCTTCTTGATTTCTACCTCTGCAGCTTTCAGCATTGCGAAGAGTTCGGGAATAGTCTTATTCATCCCTTGCATATTATAGTTCATCACGAAGCTCTTGTAGCTTGGTGGCAGTGATTGGAGAATTCTGTCAATGACGCAATCATCTGGAAGATTAACTCCCAATTGAATCAAGTGATTATTATACCCAGACATTTTGAGTATATGCTCACTGACAGAACTGTTCTCCTCCATCTTGCAGCTATAGAACTTATTGGAGACTTCATATCTCTCAATCCGGGCATTTGCTTGAAATATTAACTTCAACTCCTGGAACATCTCATATGCTCCATGACGTTCAAAACGTCGTTGAAGTCCTGATTCTAAGCCGTAAAGCATGGCACACTGAACTATCGAGTAGTCATCAGCTTTGCTCTGCCAGACGTTCATAACATCTGGTGTTGCTCCAGCAGCAGGCCTGGCACCCAGCGGTGCTTCCAGGACGTAATTCTTCTGTGCAGCAATGAGGATAGTCCTCAAGTTACGGACCCAGTCCGTGTAATTGCTACCATCATCTTTCAACTTTGCTTTCTCAAGGAACGCATTAAAATTCAACGGAACAACAGCACGAGCCATCTATCTACAATCAAGCATAAACAAGCAAGATACTATCAGGTACTAAGTTTCATGATAAATTTAGGTTCAATTAATTTACTTAAAGAACTCCCACTTAGATAGACATCCCTCTAATACTCTAAGTGATTACGTGACCCAAATCAACTAAACCATGTCCGATCATCACGTGAGATGGAGTAGTTTCATTGGTGAACATCACTATGTTGATCATATCTACTATATGATTCACGCTCGACCTTTCGGTCTCCGTGTTCCGAGGCCATATCTGTATATGCTTGGCTCGTCAAGTATAACCTGAGTATTCCGCGTGTGCAACTGTTTTGCACCCGTTGTATTTGAACGTAGAGCCTATCACACCCGATCATCACGTGGTGTCTCAGCACGAAGAACTTTCGCAACGATGCATACTCAGGGAGAACACTTCTTGATAATTAGTGAGAGATCATCTTATAATGCTACCGTCAATCAAAGCAAGTTAAGATGCATAAAAGATAAACATCACATGCAATCAATATAAGTGATATGATATGGCCATCATCATCTTGTGCTTGTGATCTCCATCGAAGCACCGTCATGATCACCATCGTCACCGGCGCGACACCTTGATCTCCATCGTAGCGTCGTTGTCGTCACGCCAATCTTATGCTTCCACGACTATCACTACCGTTTAGTGATAAAGTAAAGCATTACAGCGCGATTGCATTGCATACAATAAAGCGACAACCATATGGCTCCTGCCAGTTGCCGATAACTCGGTTACAAAACATGATCATCTCATACAATAAAATTTAGCATCATGTCTTGACCATATCACATCACAACATGCCCTGCAAAAACAAGTTAGACGTCCTCTACTTTGTTGTTGCAAGTTTTACGTGGCTGCTACGGGCTTAAGCAAGAACCAATCTTACCTACGTATCAAAACCAGAATGATAGTTTGTCAAGTTGGTGCTGTTTTAACCTTCGCAAGGACCGGGCGTAGCCACACTCGGTTCAACTAAAGTTGGAGAAATTGTCACCCGCAAGCCACCTATGTGCAAAGCACGTCGGGAGAACCGGTCTCGCGTAAGCGTACGCGTAATGTCGGTCCGGGCCACTTCGTCCAACAATACGCCGAACCAAAGTATGACATGCCGGTAAGCAGTATGACTTATATCGTCCACAACTCACTTGTGTTCTACTCGTGCATATAACATCAACATATAAAACCTAGGCTCGGATGCCACTGTTGGGGAACGTAGTAATTTCAAAAAAATTCCTACGCACACGCAAGATCATGGTGATGCGTAGCAACAAGAGGGGAGAGTGTGATCTACGTACCCTTGTAGATCAACAACGGAAGCATTTGGTTGATGTAGTCGTACGTCTCCACGGCCCGACCGATCAAGCACCGAAACTACGGCACCTCCGAGTTCTAGCACACGTTCAGCTCGATGACGATCCCCGGGCTCCGATCCAGCAAAGCGTCGGGGAGGAGTTCCGTCAGCACGACAACGTGGTGACGATCTTGATGTTCTACCGTCGCAGGGCTTCGCCTAAGCACCGCTACAATATGACCGAGGTGGAATATGGTGGAGGGGGGCAACGCACACGGCTAAGGAACGATCACGAAGATCAACTTGTGTTTCTAGGGGTGCCCCCTGCCCCCGTATATAAAGGAGCAAGGGGAGGAGGCCGGCCGGCCCCTATAGGCGTGCCAGGAGGAGTCCTCCTCCTAGTAGGAGTCCTCCTCCTAGTAGGAGTAGGACTCCTACTAGGAGGGGGAAAGAAGTGGGGAGGGAGAGGGAAAGGGGGGCGCCGCCCCCCCTCTCCTAGTCCAATTCGGACCAGGGGGGAGGAGGCGCGCGGCCCACCTCTGGCAGCCCCTCTCTCTCTCTCTCCACTAAGGCCCATATGGCCCATTACTTCTCCCGGGGGGGTTCCGGTAACCCTCCGGCTCTCCGGTTTTCTCCGAAATCACCCGGAACACTTCCAGTGTCCGAATATAGCCGTCCAATATATCAATCTTTATGTCTCGACCATTTCGAGACTCCTCGTCATGTCCGTGATCACATCCGGGACTCCGAACTAACTGCGGTACATCAAAACTCATAAACTCATAATATAACTGTCATCGAAACCTTAAGCGTGCGGACCCTACGGGTTCGAGAACAATGTAGACATGACCGAGACACGTCTCCGGTCAATAACCAATAGCGGAACCTGGATGCTCATATTGGCTCCTACATATTCTACGAAGATCTTTATCGGTCAGACCGCATAACAACATACATTGTTCCCTTTGTCATCGGTATGTTACTTGCCCAAGATTCGATCGTCGGTATCTCAATACCTAGTTCAATCTCGTTACCGGCAAGTCTCTTTACTCATTTCGTAATACATCATCTCGCAACTAACTCATTAGTTGCAATGCTTGCAAGGCTTATGTGATGTGCATTACCGAGAGGGCCCAGAGATACCTCTCCGACAATCGGAGTGACAAATCCTAATCTCGAAATACGCCAACCCAACATGTACCTTTGGAGACACCTGTAGAGCACCTTTATAATCACCCATTTACGTTGTGACGTTTGGTAGCACACAAAGTGTTCCTCCGGCAAACGGGAGTTGCATAATCTCATAGTCAGAGGAACATGTATAAGTCATGAAGAAAGCAATAGCAACATACTAAACGATCGGGTGCTAAGCTAATGGAATGGGTCATGTCAATCAGATCATTCACCTAATGATGTGATCTCATTAATCAAATAACAACTCCTTTTTCATGGTTAGGAAACATAACCATCTTTGATTAACGAGCTAGTCAAGTAGAGGCATACTAGTGACACTCTGTTTGTCTATGTATTCACACATGTATTATGTTTCCGGTTAATACAATTCTAGCATGAATAATAAACATTTATCATGATATAAGGAAATAAATAATAACTTTATTATTGCCTCTAGGGCATATTTCCTTCAATAGCATGGCAGACGGACAAGAATGTAGGGCCACTAATGGAATAACTAGCATCCTATACTAAGCATTTAGGATTGTAGGTAAAGGTAACAATATTAGTAGCAAAGACAGGCTATGCATTAGAATAGGATTATCGGAAAGCAGTAACACGCTACTCTACTCTAATGCAAGCAGTAGAGAGAAGAATAGGCGATATCGGGTTGATCAAGGGGGGGCTTGCCTGGTTGCTCTGGCAAGAAGGAGGGGTCGTCAACACCGTAGGCGAACTGGGGGTCGCCGACAGTCTCGGGGTTTACCGGATATAAGTAACGGAGGGGGAACACAACAAATAACAGAACAATCAAAGCATCACAAAGCATAACATGGCAATACACGGTGCTAGGGGTGACCTAACGCGGTACTAGGTGTTACCGGCGAGGGGGGGTAACATCCAGGAAAGATTTCCCAGTGTTAGGCATTTTCAGGCAGATGGACCGGAGGGGAATGTTGTATGTTCGCTATGTTAGGGACGTGTGGTGGACGAACGGACTGCGTATCCGGATTTGTCTCGTCGTTCTGAGCAACTTTCATGTACAAAGTTTTTACATCCGAGCTATGGTTTATTTTATATTAATTTTAAAAGATTTAATCAATTTTCTGAATTTATTTATCTAATTAATTCTAACATTATCCAGAATAGTGTCCATTCATGTCAACATGATGCAATGATGAGGTCATCTGTCAACAGTGCGGTTGACTTGGTCAACTAACGTGTGGGTCCCAGTTGTCATAGACTGTTAGCTACTTAACCTAGTTAATTAGTTTAATCTAAAAAGATTAATTAGGTTAAGCTAAATAATTGAGTTAATTAATTCATTTATTAATTAATTTAATTAGTATTTCGTTATTTAATTCTTCTTTTCTTCCTTTTTTAACAGGGGCTAGGCCCCTGCAGACAGTGGCCCAGAGGGCCAAAGCGGGCGCGCGGGTGGCCGGTGCGGGCGAAGGGGTGCCTGCACGCTCGTGGCGACCAGGGAAGGGGGCGCGGCCGTGGTGGCTGCCAGAGCAGGGCAGCGCAACGAGGCCAGGCGGGACGGCGCGGGTAGAGCCGCAGCAGGCCAGCACAGCGCATGGTGTGTGCGGCGGGGCGACGAGGGAGTTGCGCAGGGGCACTGTCCGGCGTGGGGTCCTGCGGAGGCGACGCGAGGCGAGCGCGGGAAGAGGAGTCTGGAGGCGGGCAGCGTGCAAGTGGTAGCGGGGGCCGCGTGGGTGGCATGGTGGAGCGGACGGCAAGGGCAACAGCAGCAGACAACAGCGCAACAGCAGCAGGAGCAGTAGCAGGCAACGGCGATGACGAGCGCGACGGAGGCGTGGCCACGGGGAGGAGCAAGCGGGCCAGCGGGGGTGCGGCCTCATGTGCGCGGTAGCGCAGCACGCGTAGGCGGGCATGGCTGATGGCGTTGACCTACTGGGGGCGTGCTGAGCACGACGCGAGGCTCGGACGTGAGCCGCGCGTGTGGTGGCCACGGTGGTGAGGTAAACAACAGCGACAAGCACGACCGTGACGGGGGCACGTTCGATAAACATGAAGAGATGAGAGGTGCGCGAGCTCACAGTGAAGGTCGGAGGGGAGCTCGGGGGAGCCTGGGTGGTCGAAGGGCGACGGATCGAAGCGATGGTCGTGGCTGATTCGGTGAGGGGAACGGTTGCGGGCGACGTCCCGGGTGCTCGCCGGCCTCGATCTAGTGGTGCAGTTGATGATGCGGAGGGCGGCATAGCTGCTGGACGACCCGGTGCAGCTCGGGGTGGCGCTGGAGCATGTAGACGCGACAGCGAGGCGACGACCACACGGTGAGAGGTGGGATCGGGAAAACGGGGGCCCAAGCGGGGGTCTCAGGGGGACGAAGGGGAATCGAGGCGGAACTGGACGAGAGGGGTCTAGGATTTTCCGTGGACTCCTTTATAGTTAAGGGGGGCACGGATGGCCGCCACGCATGCCAAGGCGCGGCCATGGCTGTGGATGGCTGCCACGCCTCTGTTCAGTGAATGGAGGTAGAAGGAGAGGGGGAGTTGGGCTGGCCTAGCTTCTGTTGCTAAATGCGCCAAAGTGCATAGTGCCATATCCAATCTTCTTATTCTACTACTATTTTGCATTTCTCCTCTATTTCTATTTTTAAGTTTGAACCAAATGAATTTTGTTGTAGATGAAAATTTTCTCATAATTACTTCGCAATGTTTTGGATCTACCCACAAAGTTTAGAGGCATTTTGAAGTCATCTGAATTATGTTTTGAGTTTAAATGGCTCTCATAAGTGGTGTTGATCCTATGTTTTAATTGCTAGGGACATTTTGGGCAACCAAAAGGAGTTGGCATTATTTTTACCAATACTTGGGGATTAGTTAGAAAATGGTAAACATTTTGTTTTATATTTTGAAGAAATATTAGTTTGACTTTGATTTAAATTTTGAATTTTGAACTTGGTTTGGATCAAAGTGATGTTTAGCAATTAATTGCGCTGACATGGCACCATTAGCATGTGATGACTGTAGCTGAACTACCGGGGTGTTACACGTAGCATGTTGATTTGTTGCTTGCAATATGCCTAGTTGTTATTTTGGGCAGATTATCATTATAACTTGTGTTGATTGTAATTGTTGAATTGTTGCTCCGTTTTGATCATGTCCTGTATGAAACTTGCTTAGAATTACATGTAGTTTCATCATCTCATGTTGCATCCTTGATTTGAGTCTTTGTGGTCGATGTTTGCATGCATTTTGCACCAGTGCCATCTTAAATTAGTTTTGCTCATATCTTTTAGACTATAGTTCCGAATTAAATTATCTACATATGTTACTTGACTAGAAAAACGTGTATGTCATCATGGTGCCCTTTAGCTTGCTGTTTAATGACTAACATTGTGTTCAATTCATATCAGTATCAAATTTGAAATTTGCATATGGGGACTTTCGAGAATTGTTATGTGTTGTTTTCAGCGTCCTTTAAACTTGCTTTGATGTGAGGCTCTTTCATGCATCATCTCTTTCCATGAGTAACAACATTTAACCTTGTCATGCATCATAGTTGGTTGTGCAACATGCCATGTTTATGTGTGTGTTTACCGTGTTGCTTGCTTCTTTCCGGTTGTACTTCTTCTCGATAGTTCCTGGTTTTGTTGCGATTTTGAGAATACTTTCGACTATGTTGGCTAATCTACTTCATGGACTCGATCTTCTTCCGAGCGGGATTTTAGGCAAGATGACCATTACATTGGATATCACTAATATCTTTGCTTTGTTAGTTGTCTTGATGCTATTGCTATGTCGCGCTACCTACCACTTGCTTGTCAAGCCTCCCAAATTGCCATGAAATAGCCTATAAGCTTTTCCACCATCCCAGTAAATCATTGATTGGTTATGTTACTACTTTTCTCATCCCCTCTTATAGCGTTGCTAGTTGCAGGTGTAGTGCAGGTTGTTCCATGTTGATACATGGACATTATTGGATATCACAATCTCTCTTATTTTGTTAATGTATCTATATACTTGGTAAATGGTGGAAAGCTCGGCCTTTTGCCTAGTGTTTTGTTCTACCCTTGCCGCCATAGTTTCCGTCATACTGGTGTTATGTTCCTTGATGAGTGCTCCTAACACATGTGGGTGTATGGGAACCCCCTGACCAATCGCTTAGGAAAGAACTCTTCTAGCAAGGTCCAACTTGGTTTTAAAATTTGCCAACATAATAATACTAATTTGTAATAAATTCACACGTAGGGATTTAGTGCTACCCAAGGATTCTTAATTCCACCTAATACAGGTGGGCCAATGCTGACGGTGTTGGTCCCCAAAAAGGAAACCTGCAGAGCCACTACGGGGAATCTCGAGGATTGGTTTTTACTCGTAGCTTGTCCCATCCGGTTGTGCCCTTAGAACGAGATACGTGGCTCCTATCGGGATTGTCGTCACATCGGGCGACCTTGTTGGTTTAGTTTTTACCATTGACGAGAGGCGGGTCCACTGGTATTCCTTATCGTAAGCATCGTATTCTTCATGGTGTGAGGATGTTCCATCGGATGCACATGGTAATTTATGGACCACTTGGAGCACCCCTGCAGGGTTGAATCTTTTCGAAAGCAGTGCACGCGGTTATGTGGCGACTTGGAAATTTATAATATCCGGCTGTAGAGAACTTGAAACTAAACTCGAATTAAAATACACCAGCCGCCTGCGTAACCGTGACTATCTCTTTTTGAGGGAGGTCTGGAACATAATACGGTAGGGTTATGCTTGACTC
The DNA here is from genome assembly GCF_056163025.1 of Triticum urartu. Lineage (NCBI taxonomy): Eukaryota > Viridiplantae > Streptophyta > Magnoliopsida > Poales > Poaceae > Triticum > Triticum urartu. Next base: position 350,816,369 of record NC_141874.1, on the reverse strand, counting down.
GTAAGTAGTTCAAGATCAATTATTGATCATTACCAGTTTGTGACCGTTATGCTAGTTTACTCTTCTTACTCTTGTACTCATAAGTTAGCCACCATGCAATGCTTAATGCTTGCTGCAATCTCACTTATCCATTCCATACCCATTAAGCTTTGCTAGTCTTGATACCGATTGTAATGGGATTGCCGAGTCCTAGCGGCTCACAGATTACTACAACAACAGTTGCAGGTACACGTAATGCAATGATTTGACGGGAGAGCGATGCTTGTTCTATTTGGAGTTCCCCTTCTACTTCCTCTTCTTCATCGATCTTGGTATAGGTTCTTGGTCGGCAGCCTGGGCTAGCAGGGTGGATGTCATTTTTGTTTTACATTTGTTTTCATCCATAGTCGGATGCTGCTCTTCTGTATGATGTTTGATGTATCCGTGTGGCAATTGTACGCCTTTGTATGTATTCCCATCTATTATGTACATGGTATGATGTAATGATATCCACCTTGCAAAGCATCTTCAATATGCGCTTCTATCCTTGGTGGGACCTTTGAGTACCTCGAGGATAGGGACGCATATTGGGAGTTACAATAACATCGGGTGTAAGGACAAAAAATTGAGCATGGCATCAATAGGTTACAAAAATTTGAGCATCTTCTCTGCTTTGACAAAGCATCAGGAGACACAAATTTGAGTGAATACTCCACTATTTTTAGTGAGCACTGCGGTTTGACAGTACTCCACTAGTCAGTTTGATCTGGTATTATTGTCAGCTTGATCTTTTCATTATCTCTGAATTTCTAAATAGAGTCTACATGCTGCAAAAATTTGAGAAAACTACTAAATTATTGTTGTCATTGGGAGATACTAACAGTAGCCAAAATCTTGTGTATTATTAACCAATCCAAACAGCAACAAAATGGTGGCAAGGATAATCCTAATGCTTTATTCTACTTGAAAACTTAATGAAATTGAAATGTTTTCCTTTGGTATGCAAATAGCCGATGAGTAGAATGTCTTATTTAGGCACTGTAGTTTTCAGTATTCTGTACAAACTGAAAACTGATTGTGTTAGACTAGGAGTACTTGCTTGTGTTAGACTAGGAGTACTTGCTTAAGTCATCTACAGATTGGCCATACTAGGAGTACTTGCTTCTTAATTTTGGCATTTTCTCATTTTGTTACTAGGACTAGTTTCTTATCTGAATGAGTATGAGTTAATACTAATTTCTAATTGTGCTCACACCAAAGAGTTTCTTTGACGGTAGCAAACAATAATAATAACAACATAGAAAATTAGTGTCAATGGAATGTTAACACTAAATAAAACGGTTTCAACAAGATAGCTTCAAAATACAGTGCCTATCCCAAAAACCACTGTATATTGAATCTATACAAAATTCAGATTGTCTAGATGATGCAGCAAGAACATTTAGTCTCTAATGTGTTCACCAAAATTCAGTTTTGTATAGATGATGCATCAGGAGCATTCAATGTTCAATTTTGACCAAAACTTAAACATTTAACTTGTGAGTAAATCTCTGATTACCAAAACTCTGTCAATGTGAGTAATTCAACATTCACAGTGACCAAAACATTCTATCTCAGCCTTTTCTAGAAATGGTGCCATGGTAGCCATTTCTAGTTTGGATGCCATGGCAGCCATTCATCTTTTGTCATTATGGTACTAAACACACTCATCTTTTGTCATTTGTCATTGAACCAGGGAATGGATATAAACTTGACACCAACTGAGGAAGAATACAAAGGTCTTAATCTGAACTTGACTCCTCCTGATGAAGAAGACAAAAGTCTTGAATTGAATTGGCTTCCTAAAGAGGAAGAAGCTCAAGAGGCTCAAAAAGATGTAGAAGTGGAAGAAGCTCAACAGGCTCAAGAAGATGCAGAAGTGGAAGAAGCTCAAGAAGTTAATGCACAAGGTATTTAAAAAGGAGGGAGGTGTCAAACAAGGAGATGTTTGGTATTTATTTTTCTTTGCGATTAATTGAGCTTAGAGATGGACAGGTTCACCTGTATGACAGGGTGATCATTGCGACTATGTTGGATGTTCACCTGCGAACAATTACAAGAATATGGAACCTAGCCAAAGAACAACTTTCCTTAGGCCAAGAAGTTGATGTTTCAAGCAAGAAGAAGAACAATGGTAGGAAGAGGAAAGAGGTAGATCTATCAACAATTCAACAGAAGCAGAACAATTCGTTCCCTCTCAAGGTGTTTAGGTGTTCCCTGATCAACCCTGCACAAGAGATTTCAATTACAAGAGTTGAAACGCATTACGAGCACCATCAAACCCACCCTCAAGCTACAAAACAACACTACTAGTGAAAAGCCTGGCAGTAGCGCGGGGAGCCGCGCTACTCCTACGACGCAACAGCTAACTTTTAGAAGTAGTGCGGGTTGACCTGTGCTACTGTTATATATGGGTAGCAATAGCAAGCTGTTCTAAACGGTGCTACTGCTAAGTACACGATGCTGCTAAGTACATGAGGCGGTGGTTCTGATTCCTCTCTCGCACTAGCGTGAACCTCAAGTAACTAGCTTCTGCTTCTTGTCTACTTTTGAACCCTTTAGGGCTGGAGCTCCCGAACAGCTCCACTTGCGCCTAACACTTAGGCCACTCGTTGTACACTCCCGGAACGTTCCCTATGTACACTACATAGCACTGCTTCTTCGCCTCAAGGATCTAGGTACCTGTTAGAGATGCATCTTCATCAAGAGAATCTACAATCACATGCAACAAAATACACTTGAGCAGCATGAAAAGAAAGGGTTAGCAAATAGATGCAACATATAGTAAACATAAATAATCAACACAGTTTCATCGTACGCAAACTAATTAACTAGAGGTACGCAGGTCATCGTACCCAAACTAACAAAGTATTGTTAAATAAGTTCGCTATGGACCATGGACATCACAAACTTTCATCGCTACAGAAAGTATACAAGTTCAAATGACACATCATCATCATCGACATCGACAATCACTAGAAGTCCCATCCATCCATATCATCGAGGATGCACCCTAGCTTCTTGAACGGCGTCAGGTCCTGACATTACATGCCTATGTGAGTTCGCACGTCAGCTCATGATATAGGGCCGTGGTGGAACATCCCCTTCTCTTCAATGATTTCTTTCATGATGATCGTCGCAATGTCCCTCTAGATGCGAGAGAAGTCATCTCTAAGTTTATAATCCGCTTCTCCTTGGGATTCTACCCATTTGCCGGTATGATCATCGCTTCTAGTTGTCATCTGAAGCTGTTGGTGATCCCTTATGAACTCCATCATGAGATGGAGGAGGTAGAATCCATCGCTCCTGCTTGGTTTCGGTTAATGGATGCCGCAGAAGTTAGTTTTATGCGAGAAACCCGGCTTGTGGTTCCTTTGTTTCCTGATCTGCAGGTGGCCACCCCTCAAGCTGAAGCCATGGAAAGCATCATCTAGAATATTCATTACGTGGGTGTAGTCCTTCTTATAGTTTCTTGCAGGGTCTAAATACACGACATGGGAGGCTCGCGGGTAAAGAACAATAAGGATGGCGCACCCGTTGCTGCGGGGAAAAACACCTTAAATTATTCTCCATATGAACGACAAGGAATGATGCTGTGTTGAGGCAGCATCTTATGGCGTGTCATGTGAGGATTGCATGAAGAGAGACTTCTTGCAATCAACCCTAGGACGTTCCTGTCCGGGCGCATCATCCATCTCCTCATTAGCATGCTGATTGCCCGAGTCATCATATGGCTGACTCATCATGTGTACGTCGTTGCCATAGGCGCCTATATTGAGGAACCAAAGAGGGTCATCCTCGTCCATCTCATCATCCTTCTTTGTTCTACGGGGGCGATTACATCATCCACTATTGGACCCCCTTCCTCGCATCGTCCGCCGCTTTCAATCGGCACTACATGCGCTGGTAATTGCGTAGGCGGGGTGGTGGTGTTCATACCTGCTTGTTGATGTGTGGTTATTGGTGTGCTCTCAGCCACCTCCAGACGAAGAAGATACTTCGGCCATAGCAGCACCCTTGAAGTTTCCAAGCTGCGTCGGGGTCTCGTCCTCCTCTCGCCCAAGCCGTACCGGAGGAGGCAAATCCTCGTGCCCCGATTTCACACTCGACAAGTTAACCCTGAAGTGGCCATCGGGGATCGGTTGGTCGTGGAACCTGAGTTCCAAGGGCTTCATTAACACCGCCTTCCACGTCCACCTTCTGGCCTTTAATCACGTAGAGTGTGGTGTACAGGGTGTCGTTGGCCTGCAAAGACATGTCTATGGCATAAAACATCTGAAACGCAACGAAAACGGAATATTCTAGATATATGTTGGTGCGACATGTAATTACCATGAGGGCATCGAGCTCAGTTTAAAACGAAGGCCCGCCTAGCGCTCCGGAGACAGAGGATGGGCCACTATGAGCGGGTGCGGGTGCGGGTGGGGGAGCAGGCGCGGTTGCGTGAGCAGGTGATGGTGTGCTTGTGATGTTCACCGAGTTGCTCCAGACGAAGCTGGGCATGGGAATATCATGTGTCTTCTTGTCTGGATTTTCCTTCATCCTGTTGATAATAGCCGGGATCAAGTTAGTAGCAAAATCATTTCTGCAGGTAGCAAAAGCTGCAGTGGCTGATTGCTGGACCGTCTCACTTTTCTCCTGAGCTGGTTTTTTCTCGTCCTCGGCTTCTTTTTCTTCAAACGCAAGCTTCACCTTCACCTTCTCGTCTATGCATGCCTGACTGAACTTCTTTTTCTACTTCTTGGCCTCCAGGCCCTCGTTGTAATAGACCTTCCACGTGGCGCCGTCTTCGACACCGTGCACATGTCCATATTGCGGCCGCTGGTCGATAGGGAGTCCCTTCAGTTTGTTCAAGGCCCGGTTGAGAGGGGTGACCCACTTGGGCCTCATCGATGAAGACTCACTTTCCGCTGCAAGCTTGTGTTTCTTCTCCTGCAAAAGGAATGTGAACCATTTACGAATGTGTAGTCAACTTGATTAGAAGCTAAATGTAAGGTGGTAAAAGAATAATTACTAGTATTCTAATCAATTTCCTCATGATCGAGTCCGTGTAAAAAATCTTCTTTCCCATGTCCCACTTGTACCGAGCCCTGATGAAATCATTGTCGGTGGAAACGACACCTACGGGATCACGAGGAATCCCTTTTTCTATGGTTGGCGGCGCGGGGCTGTGGAAAGAGCGGGATTGAGAGATCAACACAGGGGGATTATCCAGGTTTGGGCCGCAAGTGATGCGTAATACCCTAATCCTGCTGGTTTATGTTTATCTGGTGTTCTTGGACTAGCTACAAAGCGTGCAGGGTCCAAAAAATCGGAATCCTCTCTCAGTACGCCGCGGGTCTCTTTTTATAGTCAAAGGGGCCGCCACAGTGGCATACAGGAGGTGGAAAGCTATACAGTGGTCGAGTCTATCTCCAGGCACCGTAGGGCAAACGCATTTAATGCGCTGCCGACGTGCCCTTCTTGCTTTATCGGGGATGGCCAGGATGCTCGTCCCAGCTGTCGCCACCTCGCCTGGCTTCGACGTGCGTCTGAACTAATGAGGCGTGTAGCGCCACACTGGCTGGCTGGCTGCTGAGTTGGTGCGGTGGCAGAGTCTTCACGGAGATCTGCATGCCACCACGTAGGTGCTTGCTGATTTGGCCTAGAGGCCAAACGTCTCCACACATGTGCTCGCCTAGCTGGTGGGCTGGTAGCCGCATGGGAACGGCGGTGGAGGCTTGGCAGACGTGGGCCTGGTTGCGGCCCCGCGGATGTCTTCGGCAAGAGTCTTGCCGGGGCCCTGGCAAGGGTTTTGCCGCGGCATCGTGGTCGTCCCCGGCAAGGGTCTTGCCGGGGGTCTCATGGGTATCCTTGGAAAGGGTCTTGCCGAGGATCATCGTCTTCTGGTTATCATCTAGTCTTGTGTGCTTCTGGTCTCCACAAAGATCTGCATGCCACCATGGAGGTGCCTCCCGAGCCTCGGTTCCAAAGTGGTTGATGCTGTTGGAACTCTTGGGCTCAAGGGTGGCGGCTCTGCTAGTGTTGGTCAAGTTGTCCCGGCAAGGGCCGTGGAGGCCGCCCTAGCAAGGGCGTTGCCGGGGGAGTTCACCTCGCCCTTCTGCTCTTCGTGTTTCTGGCTTGGCATTGCTCTGGTTGTCTTGTGGCTTTGCTTCCTTCCTCTGCCCCACTAGGTGTGGCTGCAAGCGCGGCTCCAACTACCCGCGCACAAGTAAAGGGGTACAAAATAGGGACCCTCCTTTTGTGCACTGATAGGAGCCCCGGGCCTAGGCCATACATACGCGTGATGTGTTGTTGGGCTAGGCCCAAAACGGTGCGCGGGCATGCGGGGCCGAGTTGTACCGCTGTAACTCCCTCGACAGTTGCACTTCCCCATGACCCGCGTTGAATGCGTAACATGGGGTCATGCATGGGGCAGTTGCTTCCCTCATGTGTCACATCGTGGTAAATGGTAAAGAGGCAGCCCACGCCTTCCCCAAAAGAAGGGAGGAAAACGCAGGGGCGCGGCTCATTTACTAGGTGGACTCGGGTCGCGGCCTTCAAGGTGCCCGCGCCCCACGGTCATGGGGTGAAATGTGGTCGCTTCAGTCATCCTCTTAATTCCGGTGTGCTTTCCACGTGTCCTCCATGCCCCGAGGAGGGTAGGTGGTGGACGCGGAGGGCACGGGCCATAATGTGGAGGCGGGAAACTGGGTCGTCGCTGATTGGAGCAGCGGGTCGGTTCCGATTCCCTGTGCCCCTTGGGGGCGGATTGGTTGAGCGGGGCGGCCGAGCTGCAGCCCCGCCCCTTTATAAGAAGAAGGGGAGGGGGACGGTGTCCTTCGATCCTGCAACTCTCATCTCTCGTTGAGAGGTGCAGCAATGGTGCTGAAATCTCTCACAAAACGCCTAATGAAACCAGCGAGGCCAAGGAAACTCCTCACTTGTGTGACCATTTTGGGCTGCGGCCAACTCTCAATAGCTTTAATCTTGGCTTTATCAACTTCAATTCCCTGTGGAGTAACAACATAGCCAAGAAAAGATACTTGGTCGGTGCAAAAGGTGCACTTTCCAAGGTTACCAAACAAACGTGCATCACGTAGAGCAATAAAAACAACACGTAAATGTTCCAAATGTTCCTCCAAAGATTTGCTATAAATCAATATGTCATCAAAGTAAACTACCACAAATCGTCCAATGAAAGCACGTAAAACCTCATACATTAATCTCATCAAAGTACTAGGTGCATTAGTTAACCCAAAAGGCATGACTAACCACTCATATAATCCAAACTTAGTTTTAAATGCTGTTTTCCATTCATCTCCCAATTTCATACGAATTTGATGGTATCCACTACGCAAATAAACTATGGAGAATATTGTAGAGCCACTCAATTCATCAAGCATATCATCTAGCCGAGGAATAGGATGAAGATAACGAATAGTAATATTATTAATGCCTCGACAATCAACGCACATACGCGACGTACCATCCTTTTTCGGCACTAAAATGATAGGAACAGCACAAGGACTAAGGGATTCGCGTATATAACCTTTGTCAAGCAGTTCTTGTACTTGACGCATAATCTCCTTCGTCTCCTCTAGATTGGTACGGTATGGTGCACGGTTGGGTAATGATGCACCGGGATTAAGTCAATTTGATGCTCAATCCCTCGAATAGGTGGTAATCCCGGTGGCACGTCTTGTGGAAAGACGTCAGCGAACTCCTGGAAAATGTTAGTGACAGCAAGAGGCAAAGAGGAAGGCACGTCCTCGACTGAAAATAATGCCTCTTTGCAGACAAAAGCATATCAAACAGATTTGCTAAAATCTAGATCATCAATATCAGATTTGGTGGCAAGTAAACATGCACTTTTCAATTTAATTTCAGAAGGAGCACGAGATGGTTTATTATTAGGCTTCATTTGTTGCTCAAATTCTTTTGCCACAATCTGATTTTCACTCTTATTTTTCTCCTTTTTTGCTTTATTAGCTCTATTAATATCATCTTTCAAAATGGAATCAGGAGTCATAGGAAGCAAAGTAATATTTTTATCCTTATGAACAAGAGTATACTGATTATTTCTACCATGGTGTACAGAATTTTTATCAAATTGCCATGGTCTACCAAGTAATAAGGAACATTCTTGCATAGGTACCACATCACAATCAACATAATCAGCATATGTAGAGATACTAAAATGCACACGAACAGTACGTGTTACCTTAACCTTGCCGCTGTTGTTGAACCATTGGATGTAGTAAGGATGTGGATGTGGTCTTGTGGTGAGAGATAGCTTCTCCACCATCTCCATGCTAGCCAAGTTATTGCAGCTCCCTCCATCTATGATGACGCGAACAGGACATTCCTTCACAACTCCCTTTGTATGGAACAAATTATGCCTCTGATTTTGCTCAGCTTGTGTAACCTGCACACTCAAAACACGTTGAGCAACTAAACATTCATACATGTCAGCATCTTTACCAGCCATGTATTGCGTCTCATGATCAGAATCATCTCCACCGTGTTCCTCATGTGTAGTAAGAGCCAAAGTCTCCTCATCATAGTCACTAGCGGACTCATACCCACCATCCTCAGTAACAAACATCACACGCTGAGATTTGCATTCTCTCGCAGAATGTCCTCTTCCCTTACAACGACGACAAATAATATCACTTGTGTGCCCTGTTGATGCCATGGAAGAAGAAGAGCTTTGCGTAGGCCCAGCAGGTGTGCTCTTGGTAGATAGTGGTGGTTGTGCTTGCTTTCTAGTATCACAGCTGGAGGTGGCACCTGATGGAGGTGCTGGTCCAGTGGAAGTAGAGGATGCACGTGGTGTCCATGATGAAGATCGACCTGCAGAAAAGTTAGTTCGCGCCAATGCCTGTGGATCCTGCACTTCAAGTTCAGCTTTACAAGCAAGATGGAATAAACGAGTGATATTAGTATACTCTTTATACTCTAGAATGGTCTGAATCTCTCTATTTAATCCACCCATAAAACATGCAAGCATAGCTTCATTCTCCTCAACAATACCACATCTAATCATGCCAGTTTTGTAATTCCTAATAATATTCTTCTACAAAAGAATTCCTTGTCTTAAATGATGCAATTTTTGAAGTAATTCACGTTGATAATATGGTGGAACCCAACGAGTATGCATAGTAGTTTTCAAAGCAGCCCAAGTAGCTGGAATAGGATATAATCTACGATGTTCAGACCACCAAACACATGCAAAGCTAGTGAAAGCACAAACAACAGCAGGAACACGTCTCTCCTCAGGATATTGTAAACATGTAAATCGTTGTTCAGTTTCTAACTCCCAAGTAAGATATATATCAGGAACATATCTACCCTCAAATGGTGGAATATTCAATTTCAGTTTAGGGAGATGGTCATGATCTCATACCTGAGGGGGAGCCCTACCATTGCCATTATTTGCATGTGGATGACCTGGTGGTTGTGGTGCTGGTGGTTGCACGTAGTTCCGATTTTGATCAAACTCATCCTCGAATCTCCCACATAATCATCCTCCGCCGCATCAATAGCAGGAGCCACAGAAGAATCAACAGCAGCACCAACAGTTTGACCAGGCGCAAGAGGGACACGGTTCGCTCGGCGGAGGGCTATTTCACGACGTGGAGGTAGTCGTCGTCGTCGTTGTTTTTGTTGTTTTTGTTGTTGTTGTTGTTGTTGTTGTTGTTGTAGAGGTGCATTAGGTGCAGCCGGTGGAGTAACATCCCAAATTTTCAATTTGGAATGTTATACATTAGATCATCATTGCATATCATATTTTATTTTGCATTTTGGTTGATCCTAGAAATTCTACGCAACTCAAGGACCCACAGAGAGAGTTGGGGATTTCGTTATTTTCATATTTGAGTTCTCTCAAATTTTGAGAATAGGATCATTTGATTTTATTTATTTTATCATCAATTATTTCTATTACAAAAATATGAGAGAGGGAATAAAATGACTTCCCAAAATAAAGAAATATTGAGGATTTAATAATAAAATCAAATAATATTTTATTTCGGAGTTTTTCGGTATTTTATTTGAATTTGGGAAAAAATGCGTTTTTCAAAATTGCATTTAGGTCCCAAATAAATGTTCACCTTGTGCGGCTTGATTTTAGAAGCCCGTGAAAATTTATTTCGGAATTTTTGGAGTCCGTTTAGTATTTCTTTTTATTTTTCTTCCGAGCGTAATTATTTAAAAAAACGAACCGACCTAACGGGCCGTGTCCGACTAGGACTCTCGCCCGACTAGGCAATATAAGCCGGCCCAGCCCCCCTCGGGAGAAAACCCTAGCCAGAGCCGCTGCCCGCGCCGCCACCCGCGCCGCCCCGCCGGCGCCGCCGCCCCACGCCGCCGCCGCCCGACGCCGCCGCCGAGGTTCGCCGCCGCCTCGACTTCCGTGCCATCGTTTTTTTTTTAAAAAAAAATCTTAGATCGGTTTTTTTAGATTCAGTTTTTTTAAATAGATCGGTTTTTCCGGTTTATTTAAATAGCAAGCGTTCGTCCGTTCGTTCGTTCTAGCGAGCGTTTGTCGTTTTTTTTCTTTTTCTCGGATTAAATCCGCGATTTTTCTGATCGCGATTCCTGATCCGATTTTCTTTTTAGTATAACTTTTCGCTCGTTTATCGGAATCAGGCGATTCAAGCGCCTAGAGTTTCATCTCGAAACCCTCTATCCGTTTAACCAACTTAAACAAGTTTTTGCTACTGTAAAATTTGCCCTAGATCCAGATTTGTAGAATGAAGTTGTTTTCTTTCGCCGTTTGACTTTCGTTGCTTTGTTCGATTTGATTCTTTTTGCCAACCGGAGTTCTTAAGGTGAACCTTCTGGTTAGATCTCTTATTTGAGTTTTACCTGTGCATTAGATGAGTACTTATTGTATGCTTGTTTGTTTATCTGCGATAGAATACCCGGAGTGCGCCGCCTGTTACTTCGAATCTCTAGGTTTCGCGGATCATCAGCAAGGCAAGTAACACTTTGATCATACCTTTCCTACTACCCAGTTTTATTGCATTAGATCAATCCTCACACATTGCATGGTTAGGATCTAATTAAATTGTGGGATGGGAAGTAGTTGAGGTAGAACCTATAACCTGTTTATTATCAAACCTTTGGGAGTTAATTCTACGTTTGCTTATTATGCCATGCTATGCTAGTAGACGTCGATTGGGTGAGTGATATCCGTGACAGATGTGAGTTTTGTTAATTAATGGTTTATCTAAGGTGGCAACTTAAACACACATCTGGGTGGATTGAGGCACCTGGGTATTCCAGGACTTGCCTGTTTTATTTTGGACCGCCACCCAGGCTCAAAGGGATCATGAGACTATTCATACTAGAAACTTCCGTGTGCAGCCACAAGCTATTATGGGCTCTAGCATAGTTGACTAAGTTGTGCAAACTCTTACAGTGGTAGACTAGCAGATGTAGGGGATATAGGTGGTACGGTCTACCCGATCGTAAGGTGCTAGCGCTTCTGAAAGACTATGTCTCGGTCATCTGTCTTCTCAAACACCATGTAGTGCGAGAAACCAAACGGAGGCGATCGAGTCTTGTGGGGAAAAGTGTGCAAACCTCTGCAGAGTGTAATAAACTAATCATGGTTAGCCGTGTCCCCGGTTATGGACATCTTGAGTATCTAGTACTTGGATTATCATGTGAATCTCAACATGTTACTCTAAATTAACTTTGTTGGGTTATGTTTAATGATGATGAGTAATTGGGATTGAGAATGCTGTCAACCATTCTCAATGTTTAACAACTACCATGATAGTTAAATAAATTTTATTCCTTTGAAGTAGGGAAAAATTGGCTTTATGCAAAACTATAAACATAGAGCTTTCCACCATCCAAATATGCATATAGTATAGCTGTTTCATTCCATTACTCTCTGTGTGTTACCTTGCCAGCATATTCCATGTGCTGACCCATTTCGGGCTGCAACGTTAATGTTGCAGACTTTTCAGACGATGATTAAGGAGTTTTAGGTCGTGGTTCTATACTCAGTGATGCCGTTGGAGTTGATGGACTCACTTATCTTCCAAGCCTTCCGCCGTTATCGTTATTAGATGGCCTTAAGCCATATTTATTGTAATAAGTTCTCTTTTGAGACACTCGATGTAATAAGTGTGTGATTGCTACTCTGCTATAAAGCCTCCGAGTACTATGTGGTGTCAGCATTACTGATCCAAGGATGACACCGGAGCACCGAGATCAGACTGTTTGAGGTCTGGTCGCTACAGAGATGGTATCAAAGCACACGCTGACTGTAGGACACGACCACTAAGCTAAAAGACCTAGATCACTATTCACTCTCTTCTCTTCTGACCTCTCATCTTTTCTACTCTTTAGGATGGCGGATGCAAGGAACAAGTTCACGCAACCGGATGAAGATACACCCTTTGGACGTCACTTGAAGGAAGTCACTAGATACCTGAACATAGGAGTACCAAGCTTCACCGGAACCTACAACGCCACTTTACCTGAAGAGGAGCGCTGGATGATTCAAGTTCAAGTTCCAGGAAGGACGTTCATGCCAGTCACTGAACCCATAGAGTTTTCTTTTGACACACCAACTTGGAGTCTAGGACAGAGCATGGCAGCTCACATCGCCATGGGACGCATTGGAGAAGTCTACCACAAGGATCTCAAGGATACTATCTACCAGATTTGTGGGCGCCGAGATGAACACTGGGAGATGATCAGCACCAGGAAAGATAGATCAATCGCAGCCTTTATCCAGGAGCTAAACCAGCACATTCGACGACAGGAGAACCAGATGTGCGCCGACATGATAGATCTAAAGAAGGCTAAGACTAGAATCAAGGAACTGGAGGAAGAACTCAAGGCTACACGTGAAGATTATGAAGAAAAAATTGAAGTATTGGTGGAGAAGAATGACGACCTGATCAAGAAGATTGGAATATTTATGGGAGGCCCTACGCCAGTAGATGAAGACGAAGAACCCAAGGAGATTAGCCCGGAAGACTACATCATCATCGACGGCACCGATTCGGAACCAGATAGTAGCGATGATGACTATGTTGATGAAGCTGGAGCAGATATCATGGAGTCTGCAACAGAAGAATATTTCTAGTAGACCACCTCATCAGTAGTAGTAGTCCACCATGTAAATATAGTAGTCCGAGCACTTTTGCGATAGATAGATCGATTGTATGCCCTTGTTTGATTGAATGAAGTGAATTGTTTGATTTTGCCTCATGTGCATATGGGTAGTGTTTTCTCTTTAGACCCCCTCTATTCTTACATCTCATCTTTTCTAAACCCGCAGATGCCTCCGAGACGTGACCCCGGATTTGCCTTTCCACCGGAGCTCACCCAGTTGATCCAGCAGTAGAACACATTGATGCAGTTGCTAGTCCAGAATCAGAATCAAGGGAACAACAACAACAACCCACCACCACCACCTGTTGATCACTTAGCCCGTTTTCTTAGGCTAAATCCGCCGGTGTTTTCCAGTAGCACCGAGCCGATAGTAGCAGATGATTGGCTCCGCAAGACCGCTAGGGAGTTGACCACAGCAGGATGCACAGATGCGGAGAAGGTGAAGTTTGCCGCACATCAGTTAGAAGGACCCGCAGCATCATGGTGGGAGAATTTCACAGCCACTTTCCCAGTCGACACTGTCACATGGGACCAGTTTCAGCAAGCTTTTCGTACTGCACATGTTTCAGCAGGAGCTATGGCCATGAAGAAGCGTGAGTTTCGCAACTTACGCCAAGGAGGACGGACAGTTGGCCAGTATGTGGAGGAATTTAGTAAGTTAGCACGTTATGCCCCAGATGACGTCGCTACGGATGCAGCTAAGCAGGAGAAGTTTCTGGAAGGACTGAATGATGAGTTGAGCATGCAGTTGATGGTAGCAACCTGCAACAACTACCAGGAGTTGGTAGATCGTGCTCTTATGATTGAAGGGAAGCAGCAGCAAATTGAGAATCGCAAGAGGAAGTATGGACAAGGGAAGTACAATTCTGGAGCTCAGCAGAAGCCACGTTTTACCCCTAGACCGGGAGGACATTTTCAGCATACCCATGGAGGAGGTAGCACGCACAATCACAATGGCACTAAAATGGTAATGGCAATGGAGGAAGCAACGGCCAGAACCGCACCAACCCATCAACCCCAGCCAAGAAGGACCTGAGCCAAGTCACTTGCTTTAAGTGTTCGAAGACCGGACATTGTGCCAATGAATGTCCTGAAAGCCAAATGGCAATGGAAGTTCTGGGAAGAAGTCGAACCCTTTCAACAGGGGACAGGTGAACCACGTTAGCGTGGAGGAGGTTGAAGCTCAGCCCGATGCAGTAATAGGTAAGTTTTTGGTTAAGTCATTTACAGCACTCGTTCTTTTTGATACTGGTGCATCGCATTCATACATCTCAAGGGGATTTGTGGATAAGTATAACCTATCAACCCAAGCCCTTAGGTCACCCATGTTAGTAACCTCGCCTGGAGTAGAGTATGTGGCTAGTCTATGGTGTGATCGGTTACCATTAAGGATTGGTAACTATGTTTTTCCCTCAGACCTAATAGTATTGGAATCCCAAGGATTGGATGTGATATTAGGCATGGATTGGTTATCAAAGTATGAAGGGAATATTGAATGCGCTAGTAAGTCAATTTTGCTTACCACCCGAGAAGGGAGAAGGATCAAGTATGTATCCCGACATGTGCCGAAGAGGACTCAAGTAAATTTCTTAACAGGAGTTGTCGTGGAATTGTCACGGCAGATGTCCTTAGTGTCAGGACTTAGTCGCGAGGCCAACGCATCTATGTGGTAGCTTGAGAGGGGTTGAGCGGGACGAGAGACGCGATGTTTTACCCAGGTTCGGCCCCTCACGGTGGAGGTAAAAGCCTACATCCTGCTTCATTGATATTGACGATGATGACCACGGTTACAAGAGTGCTCTATCTCGAGAGCTATTGTCTAAACCTAACTTGTCCAACTTGTGAAACTTGTCTCCCTTTGAGGAGCCCTGCCCCTCCTTATATATGTTGAAGGGGCGGTTTACATGTGGAGTCCTATTAGGATTAGGACTAGTCTATCTCTAATACAAACCGGACACAAGTCCTGGTCGTAACTCCTTGTAAGGTAAATATTCCTCATGCCTTTCCTCTTAAACCGGCCCACCATAGTATGAACCGGCCTTCTGAGCCTTGGGCCTTGTCATCCGTCTGACCCGCCCGCCGGGTTACCAGTGAGTCATAATGACCAGGAGGGTTGCTTGTAAACCGCCAGGTCAGGGCGGGTCGCCAGTAACTCGCGAAGTGTCAGCGGGGTCTTCAGATAAACCGCCAAGTCCTGGCCGGGTTAACTTCTGGCCAGTTTACGCCGCGAGGTATATCCACGACATTAGCCCCCAAGTTTAGCTTGGATTTATTCATGGTAAACTTATGCTGCAAAATAAACACAAGAACAAATTTGACAGGTTATGCTCCGGGTTAAGAATTTTTGTAAACTGGTACCTAATCATCCTTAAGTCCTTGTTATTTCCTCCTTCTGAGAAATCCGGGTCAACAGACCAGCTTCATAATCAATTTGCCGACATTGGTTTGTCACAGAGAAATATTGTGAAGAATAACTCCTTTGACTCAGCTCCCAAAGCGCCGGTTTAAGAAATATGGGTCTGAAAATACTTATCTGATATTCAGCCGGTTTGAAGATGTAAAACATGCCGGTTTAATATTACCAAAATAGCCGGTTTATAAGTACTGATGGCGCCGGGTCATAATTGTTGTCGACACCGGGTCATGTAATTGATCTTCCTGATTTACTCAAAACTGATAAAATGAAGATGTTCGTCCTTTATATGCATAATACCTGTAGCCCCCAAGTCTTAAGAGGAGAACATAGTGATAACTTAAGACTTGCTCCAATAAGTGTTTCAACCTTGAAGAAATCCGGTTTGTTCATCTCAATCATTTAAACTGAATACTCCATATATGTAGCCCCCAAGTACCGGGTTGACATGCTTGCAGCAACCTGGGACTTGTAATTGCTTATAAAAACTTCAATCAGTGTAACCCCCAAGGGTCGGGTCATTATGCAATAATGAGCAGGGACTTTTTAAATATAGGCATGTAGATTTTAGCAGTGATGTGTAGCCCCCAAGGGCCGGCTTAGTAAGATAATACTGAACCGGGACTTGATATATACTTCAATGAAAATAACATCTTATAATGTAGCTTCCATCGTACGGCTTGAACCCACGTCCACAAGGTTAAGAGCTTTGTGCTTTACCAACTGAGCAATGGATCCTTCAATATTATGGACAAAAACTTGTGTACCTTGAATTGTTGACAGGAGCAATTGGTAGCCCCCAAGGGCCGGCTCATTATAATATGATGAGTCGAGTCTTCAATAAGACATAAAAATGACTTTGCATTAGCCCCCAAGTGTCATGATGCATGCTTGCAGCGACATGAGACTTGCATGTAATCTCAATTTGAATAATGTAGCCCCCAAGTGCCGGGTTGTAAGCTTGCAGCGACTCGGGACTATTCCTTCCATTGTAGAATAAATCATATCTTTTGATAAAATAATAGCCATTGCGCTAAAGCGACTTTGAAAACTTAATAATACCGGTTATTAATAACCATAAAAATCCAGCCATGTTGGCTATTCAAGATATATAATCCGGTATGAAAACCTTATTCATTCAATATCATAATGAAAATTCAGCCAAGTTTGGCTATTTGAATAATATGACCCAATGATTTATAAGCGCATGATTCCAATGGCACAATCCAAATATATATACTGGCGACTTATAGTCCAAAGCCAGGCCGGTTTAACAAACATGTTTCTGCATACAACAAGTTTAAAGTGTCATGGTGGTTTACCGCCGGACGGGTCATAATGCCCAACATATAACCCGGGTTTATAACCAAGGCTGTACTTAAGAATAATCAAATATGAAATAGATCATACCTGTGACATTGAATCACATTGTTGGTTTTACCAACTTTTTGTAGTAAAGGTGATAACCCCAATCTTGAGTACTGATAACTCCTTCCATATTGTGCCGGTTTATGATAAAACCGTGCCGGGTTGTGATAAACACCGGTTTACTCCATAATAGGATGGTAACAGAAAATCAAACCGGGCAGATAGTCTCCGGATTAAGATTTGACCGTGTTCCGTCAATTTGTAATTGACAGTTTGGGCCGGTTTAAAATTTTGTCGGTTTAAAAACGCAACAAAAATAAAAGAAACAGCTATCAAGGAAAATATTGAAGCAAAGGCAATGATCAAACCATTTGCAAAAAGAGGCTTATTTGAGCTGATCAGATGGCGTTACCATGGTCGGACACGACCAAGCTCCCGATAGGTGTAGCTATGGTTCAAGTCAGCCAGGTCCCCAAATGAAACCGTGGCATTTATGCCGATCAAGTGGCATGGCAATGGTTCGGGTTTGACCATGCCCCCAAGTGATTCTGTGGCCTTAGGCCGATCAAGAGGCATGACTGGTTCAGACGTGACCAAGTCCCCAAGTGATCTGGTGGCTCTCGCCTATCAAGAGGTATTGCATTGGTTCGGACACGACCAAGCCCCCAAGTGATATAACATGATGCTTTTGAAAAGCTAACTCAAGGGGTAAACCGGAGGCCGCTTTAGAACAACTCTGTGTAACCACACATGATGTAAAAGAACAGAGACCCCGCTTTATGAAGCAGAAGCCCCCATGTGATCAATAATATGTCAGG
Organism: Triticum urartu; assembly: GCF_056163025.1. NCBI lineage: Eukaryota > Viridiplantae > Streptophyta > Magnoliopsida > Poales > Poaceae > Triticum > Triticum urartu. The sequence goes on along the minus strand of NC_141874.1, from coordinate 350,798,630 downwards.
CCAGTAAGGCGGGATACCCATGTTCGAACCGCGCATCGTGGCAGCAGGTCCTCTTCGGCAATTTTTAACTTTTTGCAAGAGATAAATTCTTCTTGAACCGGGATCTTGAACCGGATATTGAGATCTTCAAAGCTTTTTGGGAGACATCTTTCCCTTGAACCGGATTTTAAACCGGAATCTTCATTTTTAGCCGGAAATTTTCTGACGGCCTTTAAACTCGAACTTGCGAGAGGTTAATTCCTTTTTGAACCGGACATTGTTAAACCGGATTTGAGCGCTTCAGAGCTTTGTGGGAGAACAGATTTGCCTTGAACCGGACTGTAAACCGGATATTTGAGAGCTGCAGTCAGACTGACTTCCCCTGAGCCGGCTTTTAAACCGGAATCCTTTCTGATGACCCGGATCTTCTTCATTGAACCGGGATTTTGTAACTGTCATATACTTTCTAAACCGGAAATTTTCTGACGGCCTTTAAACTTTCATCCATATAACAGTAGCCTCCGGGACCGGGTTATCCTTTCCTCCATCGTCCTGGGGTTCTTAAACCGGGTGAAAACTGGCAAGAATTGCTGAGTCATGTCATCGTAGCCCCCGAGTCTCAGAGGTGACTCGAGGAGTTGGCTTGAGACTCTTCATATTTGACCATGATATAAACCGGCATAACTTGTATATCATTGGTGTTGATAGCACGATGTGAATCCATAGAAGGTTGAGGTGACTGCGGCGGGTTGTAAATGATGCCATATGAGCCGTGTCAGCAACTCGGCCAATGGTTCCTTCCAACTGGCGATTTGAAGTTAATCAAAACTATAGTGGCGGCGACTTGTGCGCCTGCCCATTGAACCATCCAGTGCAAACAGCGGTTGATGATAATTTGTCTCCAATTTGAAAGAAAACCGGGCTACCCAAGCTGTGACTTGCTCATACCCAATAAACAGCTCATGCAGACAGGTGCGGCCCGGTATGTTGATGTAGACCAGGCCGTGAGAGACGGACAGCAAAGACGACCGCGGCTTTCAAAGGCGGCACAGACAAATGAGTCGGCCGCGGCATTGTAAACCGGCGTGGACGGGCGACTTAGCCACGTCATATTGATGTAAACCGGTCTGCAGAATGGCGGTTTGCACATATATTCACTGAGCTTGATGGCCTGGTAAGATACTAGCGCATTCATAATGGTTGCGCGTGTTTATACATCCATGACACAGCCATAGCTTTTGCAATGAACAATTGTCCTGCATAAACAATATTCCAGACCAAGGCAAAGGTAAACTGTTCTTTGACAAAAATAATATGTGCTAATAAAATATATTTTAGATGGATATCACCTGATGTGCTAGGCCGGAAATTATCCGCCATCGAGTTGATGATCACCACAGTGATGCTAAAATTAATCACGGCCGAGTTAACCGTAGGAGCAGACAGATGAGTCGGCTCGGCGATGTAAGCCGGTGCGGCCGAGCAAGTTGTCCTCCGCATTGTAAGCCGGCATGGACGCATGAACCGGTGGCCATGGCGGACGGTCGAGTCGTCCGTGGTGTTGTAAGGTGGTGCAGACGGGCGAGTCAGCCGGTACGTTGACGTAAACTGGACCGCAACACCCTGTCCGTGAAGCCGCGCGATACAGCCGAACGTGCATCCGTGGTATAACACCACCCCTTTTTCTTTTAATAGTTGCCCTGCGTAAAAATATTACAGGCCAGAGTAATTGTTGTCGGATGAATTAACATGTACTGATAAAATACATAGAAACGATAGCACCTGGTATTTTTTGCCGGACGCTGGCGCCGGATAATGCATAGTGCTGCTTTTGTTTTGACAAAAGAGTTGACTGGTTCTGTGTCTTGTAATGCCTGAGGTCTCCACATAACCTGGCCGGAATTTTTTGAACCGGAATTTCTGGAACCGGAGTTTCTTGATAATCCGGCCGGAACTTTTGATAATCCGGAACTTTTGAACCGGAACCTCTTGATAATCCAACTGGAATTTTTGACAATCCGGAACCTTTTGAGCTGGAACCTCTGTATAACCCGGCCGAAACTTTTTGCTAATCCGGAAGTTTTGATAATTCAGAACTTTTCTGTAGCTAAAGTCGAAACTCTTTGACGACTCGGACAGAACCTTTCGGCAATGCGGCTGGAACCCTTCGGCGATTCGGACTGAACTTTTCGTCGAGGCGATCGGAACTTTTTGATGATTCAGACAGAACCTTTCATCGAGATGGTCGGAACTTTTCGATGATCCAGCTGGAAATTTCCGACGAACCGGCGGAACGTTTCGATGAGCGGCGAGCCGGCTGGAACTCTCCGACAAACCGACCGGAACTTTTTCATTGAGCTGGACGGAGCTTCTCAATCCCTGGAATATTCAGTTTATATGATTGAGATGAACTAATCGGATTTCTTCAAGGTTAAAACACTTATTGGAGCAAGTCTTAAGTTATCACTATGTTCTCCTCTTAAGACTTGGGGGCTACAGGTATTATGTATATAAAGGAGGACATCTTCATTTTATCAGTTTTGAGCAAATCAGGAAGATCAATTACATGACCCGGTGTCGACAACAATTATGACCCGGTGCCATCAATATTTATATACCGGCCATTTTGGTAATATTAAACCGGCAAGTTTTATATCTTCAAACCAGCTGAATATCGGATAAGTATTTCCAGACCCATATTTCTTAAACCGGCGCTTTGGGAGCTGAGTCAAAGGAGTTATTCTTCACAATATTTCTCTGTGACAAACCAATGTCGGAAAATTGATTATGAAGCTGGTCTGTTGATCCGGATTTCTCAGAAGGAGGAAATAACAAGGACTTAAGGATGATCAAGTACCGGTTTACAAAAATTCTTAACCCGGAGCATAACCTGTCAAATTTGTTCTTGTGTTTATTTTGCAGCATAAGTTTACCATGAATAAGTCCAAGCTAAACATGGGGGCTAATGTCGGGGATATACCCCGCGGTGTAAACCAGCCGGAAGTTAACTCGGCCGGACTTGGCGGTTTATCTGAAGACCCCGCTGACACTTGGAGAGTTACTGGTGACCCACCCTGACCTGGCGGTTTACCAGTAACCCACCTGATCATTATGACTCACTTGTGATCCGGCGTGCGGGACAGTCAGATGACAAGGCCCAAGGCCCAGAAGGCCGGTTCACGTTTAACGGTTAACGGTGGGCCGGTTTAAGAGGAAAGGCATGAGGAATATTTGTCCTACAAGGAGTTAAGACCTGGACTTATATCCGGTTTGTATTAGAGATAGACTAGTCCTAATCCTAATAGGACTCTACATGTAACCCGCCCCTCCAACATATATAAGGAGGGGCAAGGCTCCCCAAGAGGGGAGACCAGATTCACAAGTTCCACAAGTTGGACAAGTTAGGTTTAGACAATAGCTCTCGAGATAGAGCACTCTTGTAACCGTGATCACCATCATCAATATCAATGAAGCAGGATGTAGGCTTTTACCTCCACCGTGAGGGGCCGAACCTGGGTAAAACATCGTGCCTCTCGTCCCGCTCAACCCCTCTCAAGCTACCACATAGATGCGTTGGCCTCGCGACTAAGTCCTGAAACTAAGGACATTTGCCGTGACAATTCCACAACAGGAGTTGTGCAGGAGGAAGTACCAGTGGTAAGGGATTTCCCTGAAGTATTTCCAGAGGAGTTGCCAGGCATGCCACCGGATAGAGATATTGAGTTTTTGATTGAGCTATTTCCAGGCACAGGGCCAATATCAAAGAGACCATATAGGATGCCAGCAAAGGATTGGGTGGAAATTAAGAAGCAGATTAAGGAGTTACTGGATAAGGGATATATTCGCCCAAGTTCTTCGCCTTGGGGATCACCAGTACTTCTAGTGGAGAAGAAGGATGGATCGTTAAGGATGGTTGTAGATTATCGGGGATTGAATGAAGTAACGATCAAGAACAAGTACCCACTACCATTGATCAATGATCTGTTTGATCGATTGCAAGGAGCTAAGGTATTTTCCAAGATCGATCTGCGATCAGGATACCACCAGTTGAAGATTCGAGAACAGGATATTCCGAAGACAACTTTTACCACCAGGTATGGGCTGTACGAGTATACCGTTATGTCATTTGGTCTGACTAACGCACCAGCCTATTTTATGAACATGATGAACAAAGTGTTTATGGAGTTTCTGGATAAGTTCGTCGTAGTGTTCATTGATGATATCCTGGTTTATTCGAAGAATGAGGAGGAGCATAAGGAGCATTTGCGTTTGGTACTTGGAAAGCTCAGAGAACATCAATTATATGCCAAGTTCAGCAAATGTGAGTTTTGGTTGAAAGAAATAGGATTCCTCGGACACGTTATATCTGGAGAAGGTATAGCAGTTGATCCCGCTAAAGTTGATACCGTGACCAAGTGGGAAGCCCCAACCACAGTTGGAGAGATCCGGAGTTTTCTTGGACTCGCAGGATACTACCGGAGATTTATTGAGAATTTCTCAAAGATTGCGAAGCCTATGACTGAGTTGTTGAAGAAGGATACCAAGTTCATATGGATGGGGGAATGTGAGGCTAGTTTCCAGGAGTTGAAGAAACGCTTGGTTACTTCACCAGTGTTGATTTTGCCAGATCAGACCAAAGATTATGAGGTGTATTGCGACGCTTCACGTCGAGGACTTGGAGCAGTGCTTATGCAGGAAGGGAGAGTTGTTTCATATGCCTCAAGACAACTGAAGCCTCGTGAGTTGAATTATGCTACGCATGATTTGGAGTTAGCAGCCGTAGTGCATGCTTTGAAAACATGGAGGCATTTCCTCATCGGAAACCATTGTGAGGTGTACACGGATCATAAGAGCTTGAAATACATTTTCACACAGAAGGAGTTGAATCTCAGACAAAGGAGATGGTTGGAGCTTATCAAGGATTATGATATGAAATTGCATTATCACCCCGAAAAGGCTAATGTAGTAGCTGACGCATTAAGCCGTAAGAGCCATGTCAATACGTTAATGACGGGAGAAATACCCAAGGAGTTAGCAGAAAATCTTCGTGAACTATGTTTAGAAATAGTTCTGAGAGGCTATGTAGCAGCATTGGAGATTCAGTCAACTTCGATGGATAGAATCAGGCAAGCTCAGAAAACTGACAAAGAGATTACCGCTATAAAGGAGAAACTGAGCAAAGGAAAAGCTAAAGGATTTCGTGAGGATGAGCACGACACCCTATGGTTTGAAGACCGTGTTTATGTGCCCAATGACCCGGAGATCAGGAAATTGATTCTGCAAGAGGCACATGATTCACCATATTCAATTCACCCAGGAAATACCAATATGTATTTGGATTTGAAGGATATTTTCTGGTGGACTGGAATGAAGAAGGATATTGCGGAGTATGTAGCAGTTTGTGATGTATGTCAGAGTGTAAAGGCAGAGCATCAGAAGCCAGCAGGATTGTTACAACCATTGCCGATACCCGAATGGAAGTGGGATAATCTAGGCATGGATTTCATCACGGGATTACCCATGACTCATTCAGTCTATGACTCGATTTGGGTTGTAGTTGATCGATTGACGAAGGTAGCTCATTTCATCCCGGTAAAGACCACTTACACCAGTGCTAAGTTGGCCAAGATATACATGACAAGGATCGTATGTTTGCATGGAGTTCCGAGGAGTATCATATCAGATAGAGGAACCCAGTTTACCTCAAAGTTCTGGAAGCAGTTGCACGAAACTTTGGGAACCAGGCTAGAATTCAGTACAGCTTTTCAGCCACAGACAGAATGACAAACCGAGAGAGTCAATCAGATTTTGGAGGATATGCTGAGAGCTTGTGCGCTAGATTACGGATCTAGTTGGGACGACAATTTGCCATATGCAGAGTTCTCTTACAATAACAGTTACCAAACCAGTTTAAAGGTGGACCCTTTCGAAGCCTTGTACGGAAGGAGGTGCAGGACACCGTTGTCATGGGACGAAGTTGGAGACCGCCAGTTGTTTGGACCTGACTTGATTAAAGAGTCTGAATAGAAGGTGAAGTTGATTCGCGATAAGCTCAAGGTAGCCCAGTCCAGACAGAAAAGTTATGCAGATTCTAAACGCAAGGAGACAGTTTACAAAGTTGGAGATAGAGCTTATCTTCGAGTATCTCCACTTCGGGGAACAAAGCGTTTTGGAGTAAAAGAGAAGTTAGAACCACAATTTGTAGGACCGTATCGAGTTTTGGAGCGTATGGGAGAAGTGGCCTACAAGTTGGAATTGCCTGAAGGATTGTCAGGAGTTCATGATGTGTTCCACGTTTCTCAGTTAAAGAAATGTCACGCGGAGATGGCTGACATACCGTTGAGAGATACAGTGCCTTTGGAAACTATTCAGTTGGATAACAATTTGACGTACGAGGAGAAACCAATTAAGATTCTCGAGTTTGCCATTCGAGTTACCCGCAGCAAGGTTATCAAGTTTTGCAAAGTTCAGTGGAGCCACCACACGGAGGATGAAGCCACCTGGGAACGAGAGGAAGATTTGCTCAAGGACCACCCTCACCTATTTTCTAGCCAACCCGAATCTCGAGGGCGAGATTCATCTTAAGGGGGGTAGGTTTGTAACATCCCAAATTTTCAATTTGGAATGTTATACATTAGATCATCATTGCATATCATATTTTATTTTGCATTTTGGTTGATCCTAGAAATTCTACGCAACTCAAGGACCCACGGAGAGACTTGGGGATTTCGTTATTTTCATATTTGAGTTCTCTCAAATTTTGAGAATAGGATCATTTGATTTTATTTATTTTATCATCAATTATTTCTATTACAAAAATATGAGAGAGGGAATAAAATGACTTTCCCAAAATAAAGAAATATTGAGGATTTAATAATAAAATCAAATAATATTTTATTTCAGAGTTTTTCGGTATTTTATTTGAATTTAGGAAAAAAGTGCGTTTTTCAAAATTGCATTTAGGTCCCAAATAAATGTTCACCTTGTGCGGCTTGATTTTAGAAGCCCGTGAAAATTTATTTCGGAATTTTTGGAGTCCGTTTAGTATTTCTTTTTATTTTTCTTCCGAGCGTAATTATTAAAAAAACGAACCGACCTAACGGGCCGTGTCCGACTAGGACTCTGGCCCGACTAGGCAATATAAGCCGGCCCAGCCCCCCCGGGAGAAAACCCTAGCCAGCGCCGCCGCCCCGCGCCGCCACCCGCGCCGCCCTGCCCGCGCCGCCGCCCGCCGTGCCGCCACCCGCGCCGCCGCCCCACCGCGCCGCCGCCGCCGAGGTTCGCCGCCGCCTCGACTTCCGTGCCATCAGTTTTTTTAAAAAAATTTCTTAGATCGGTTTTTTTAGATTCGGTTGTTTTTTAAATAGATCGGTTTTTCCGGTTTATTTAAATAGTGAGCGTTTTATCCGTTCGTTCGTTCTAGCGAGCGTTCGTCGTTTTTTTCTTCTTCTCGGATTAAATTCGCTATTTTTCTGATCGCGATTCCTGATCTGATTTTCTTTTTAGTATAAATTTTCGCTCGTTTATCGGAGTCAGGCGATTCAAGCGCCTAGAGTTTCGTCTCGAAACCCTCTATCCGTTTAACCAACTTAAACAAGTTTTTGCTACTGTAAAATTTGCCCTAGATCCAGATTTGTAGAACGAAGTTGTTTTCTTTCGCCGTTTGACTTTCGTTGCTTTGTTCGATTTGATTCTTTTTGCCAACCGGAGTTCTTAAGTTGAACCTTCTGGTTAGATCTCTTATTTGAGTTTTACCTGTGTATTAGATGAGTACTTATTGTATGCTTGTTTGTTTGTCTGCGATAGAATACCCGGAGTGTGCCGCCTGTTACTTCGAATCTCTAAGTTTCGCGGATCATCAGCAAGGCAAGTAACACTTTGATCATACCTTTCCTACTACCAAGTTTTATTGCATTAGATCAATCCTCACACATTGCATGGTTAGGATCTAATTAAATTGTGGGATGGGAAGTAGTTGAGGTAGAACATATTACCTGTTTATTATCAAACCTTTGGGAGTTACTTCTACGTTTGCTTATTATGCCATGCTATACTAGTAGACGTGGATTGGGTGAGTGATATCCATGACAGATGTGAGTTTTGTTAATTAATGGTTTATCTAAGGTGGCAACTTAAACACACATCTGGGTGGATTGAGGCACCTGGGTATTCCAGGACTTGCCTGTTTTTTTTGGACCGCCACCCAGGCTCAAAGGGATCATGAGACTATTCATACTAGAAACTTCCGTGTGCAGCCACAAGCTATTATGGGCTCTAGCATAGTTGACTAAGTTGTGCGAACTCTTACAGTGGTAGACTAGCAGATGTAGGGGATGTAGGTGGTACGATCTACCCGATCGTAAGGTGCTAGCGCTTCTGAAAGACTATGTCTCGGTCATCCGTCTTCTCAAACACCATGTAGTGCGAGAAACCAAGCGGAGGCGATCGAGTCTTGTGGGGAAAAGTGTGCAAACCTCTGCAGAGTGTAATAAACTAATCATGGTTTGCCGTGTCCCCGATTATGGACATCTTGAGTATCTAGTACTTGGATTATCATGTGAATCTCAACATGTTACTCTAAATTAACTTTGTTGGGTTATGTTTAATGATGATGAGTAATTGGGATTGAGAATGCTGTCAACCATTCTCAATGTTTAACAACTACCATGATAGTTAAATAAATTTTATTCCTTTGAAGTAGGGTAAAATTGGCTTTACGCAAAACTATAACCATAGAGCTTTCCACCATCCAAATATGCATATAGTATAGCTGTTTCATTCCATTACTCTTTGTGTGTTACCTTGCCAGCATATTCCATGTTCTGACCCATTTCGGGCGGCAACGTTAATGTTGCAGACTTTTCAGATGACGATTAAGGAGTTTTAGGTCGTGGTTCTATACTCAGTGATGCTGTTGGAGTTGATGGACTCACTTATCTTCCAAGCCTTCCGCTGTTATCGTTATTAGATGGCCTTAAGCCATATTTATTGTAATAAGTTCTCTTTTGAGACACTCGATGTAATAAGTGTGTGATTGCTACTCTGCTATAAATCCTCCGAGTACTGTGTGGTGTCAGCATTACTGATCCAGGGATGACACCGGAGCACAGAGATCAGACTGTTTGAGGTCTGGTCGCTACAGGTGGTGGTGGTGGAAGACGCGCGAGCAATTCATTAAAATTGTTATCGAGCTTTGTTTCGAACGTCTTCTCCATGCCATCTATCTTTTCCATGGCCTCTTAAAATCTGTTTAGCACATCTTGCACCTATCCACTCATCATTTGCTGAAATTTATCATGCAACTCCTTATTCGTCATGTTCTCCTAGTCAGTCTCATCGGCTTGTAATCCTGCCATGGTTAGCAGCAATAGAAACACACAAGAATATGATCCTACAGACTACTAACAAGAGGTGGTGGTGGGTTTCACAAATCCGTCAAGCCAATCTCAAATTCTTACCAGTTCTCACCCAGCAGCAGGCGGTGATCGACAACCATCGTAGTCAAAACTCTCAAAGCTTGGATATAGTGATTACCAAGGAGAGTCAAACGCATGATGTAGATGTATGTGGAGCTGGGAAGGCTTATAATATGGTACCAAAAAGGGTCAGCAATAATCAATTCAGAGATGCAAAGTTGAATAAATGCTCAACGACAGTACTGTGCTGGTCCTAGGCTAGACCGTGCTAGAGACGCGAGCCTAGAACACTAACAAAATCATGGCGCTGCATGTAAACAAGGGAGGAGCACGCTCTGATTTTTTTTCCTTTTTTCACTTTTTATTGCACTTTTTTCCTCTTTTTTTTGCTCCGCAACAATTTTTTTGAAAAAGTCTACAAAAGGTCTAAAAACTGCCTAGCTAGAATTTTCCAGACTTAGTTTTTTTTGAGTTTGGAACTATTTTTCTACTGTGGGTAGCACGGAAGTTGGGGACTCCGACTCTATCACGACTCGGAGTATAACGTGATATGGAAATCCAAAAGAAAGCAACAAATACTGGACTCGGACTAGGACTGGTGGTGGAGATGAATCTGGTGGAAACTCGAACTGATGGCGGATATATGTATGGCGGTGGAACTCGGACTGGTGGCGAATCAGTGATGGAGGTGGACTCGGATTATCGTGATGGCGGTGGATATGTGGTAAAGGCAGCGGTGATGACGATGGTGGTATATGGCAGCGGTGATGACGATGGTGGTATATGGTAGCGGTGATGACGATGGTGGTATATGGTAGCGGTGATGACAATGGCGCAGCGGCGGCGTGACAACTTGTGAACAGAACTCGAAACTCTAAAGGACTAGACACTAAGGCCAGCAACTAGACACGACGATGCAACCGCAAATTCAACAATGCAAAACCCAAAAAAGATTATGCAAAGGCTCAGATTGGTTTGTATATGATGAACTAACCCTAATTTGTTTTTGCTTTTTCATGGACTGTAAAATCTCACCGAGCAACTTGGAAATCTGATACCACTTGATAGAGGCGAGGATCCCGATCTTCCGATGAGACGGTGGCTATCGTTTTGGAGGAAGTCGACTTTGACGATTCGACTATGAACATGTGAGGACGTCGCGCCTTAGCAATGGCTAAACCAACTCCGAAAGGTTATTGACCACGCCGGAGCACGATCAACCTGACCACGAAGGTCTATTTCCTGCAGGCAAACGAAGAACAAGCAAGAAACTGAGATTGCAATCTGGATATTGCGAATATAAGAGGAAAGCTTTATTGATCAAGGTGGGGTTCTGTGACATCTTGGTCTGGTCGTTGGACACAAACGAAGTACGCGAAGTTGCAGCTATGGCGAACTTTTAATCTAAACAAAACCCAAAGTCTAAACGACGCCCTAAGGGTTGTATATATGGAGGAAGAGGGGGGAATTTTGTAGCCCTTGGAGGAGGGGTCCGAAACCACCCCTAACTCTTGTTTCCCCACACATACGGACTCTAAAAACAACCTATACTTAAGTATTTCGAAAATACATGGGCCTGGCCCAATAATAAGGTGACGCAGCACCTAGAATAGCCTCTGGACGAAATTTATGAAGTGGCATCTTGTATATTTTGTCCAAGGCTTCATGCATTCCATATGGTGGCATCAAAGTCCTAAAATCATCACTTGTAACTCCGTTCTTGATCCCCTTGTGCATGTCATCATCTCCATGCTTGAACTTGCTCCAAGGTTCATCTTTCTTGTCCAAGCTAGGCCCTTCATTTGTAAGCAAAACAAATGTATCCAATTTAGGCAACATCATATTCTCGTGAACATTAGAATCGTTACCAAGAAATGAAAGTACCTCATAATTCAATTGACGTGCGCGAGCTCTAGTAATTGGTCCAGTATGTATTGCAGTAGTGGTTTTGGGTGTAACAATGGTATTGATGTCCTCATCAGAAGCATATACCTAAACCTACCCCAAATGGGACAAAAAATTTACCACGGCATGTTGATGCCACTCCATGATAGCATGCCAAGTTTTATGAATTTCAGACGAGATTTGGATTTACTAGAATTTAAAAACCAGACATCTCAATGTTTTGCCGGCTATCAATGGTGCCCTGGTGTTTGAAATTCATTCCCATTTCTTGCATGAGACTTAAGCATGCACCCAAGGACACATATTTGATTCTTTAACCAATTTATATGCACTGGAGCATGTGCATGTAGTTCAAATTTGAATTATGGACATAAATGCATTGAAAACTCACTTAATGCATACAAATGTCCAAATGAACCCTGAAAAATCACAAAAAGTAACACAACACACGTGTTGTTCTATGTTGACACGAGAAAAATTTTGAAAGCAATAAGAGGCAATGGATATCGTTTCGTCCCCAAAGGTGGGGCGTTTCCTACCGAAACCATCATGCTTGTTTTGAGAAGCTCTGGTTTGTGAGAAGCATATATACCCAAACCTGCCCCAAATGGGACAAAAAATTTGCTACGGCATGTTGATGCCGCTCCATGATAGCATGCCAAGTTTCATGAATTTCAGACGATTTTTGGATTTACTAGAATTTAAAAGCCAGGTATCTCAATGTTTTGCCAGCAATCAACGATGCCCTGGTGTTTGAAATTCATTCCCATTTCTTGTATGTGATGTAAGCATGCACCCAAGGACAACTATTTGATTTTTCAACCAATTTATATGCACTGGAGTATGTGCATGTAGTTCAAATTTGAACTACATGCACATGCTCTAGTGCATATAAATTGGCAGCTATACTAATACGAATTTAAAAATAAATTAGTACTATGTCATGTTAAATCCAATGAAATAAAAAATATCAGTGAAGAACAAAAACAAAAAAGGAAACTGATTTCCCGTTTGCTATAATGTTTTTGGAATTTTCAACCCCTTTGATATTACTTTTAACAGACATTGACCATACTCTTTGGCCAGGATGGAATGCATCCCTCCTCATCTTGAAAGATTTACAACCTAGTAAGTCGGAGAAAACAAATAGGCCTAGCTTGGGTATTATTCAAAAAGAAATATTGGGCTACCTATTTTCCCAAAGAAAAAACTGCTGGGCTGGTCATGTTGTTAGACGGGCCGCAGAGACCGCACAACCCAGTTTATAGCCTGCTCCTCCAAATTACTACTCAAAAAAAAAGTTGTGCAATTCTGTCATTAATTGACTATACGTTGAAAATGATGTGGGTCCCAGATATCAGCAGGGTGGATTAGAGTAAAAAATGAAGAGTGCATCTGAGTAGTAAAAGAGGTGCTTGCTTGTGTTCGGGAGTGGACATGGTCGGTCTGTACTGTCATACTCACAACTACAGTCCTCTCCTGATTCACTATGTTGACAGGGCCAGACCGTGGCGCCGCGGCGAGCACACCAAGGCGGACGATAAAGTGCTGTCGCCATTGTGTTGGGCTGGGTTGGACATTCTTATTGAAAAATAAAAATGGACCGGAACTATTTACGACGTTGACTATGATTTGCATGGGTCCGCTGGTTGCAGGAAGAAAATGGTGGGAGAAAGAAGACTGGTCGCTATCTTTTCCTAAGAATAATATCGACTGAATGTAACGACACTATCATAGGAAATAATATCCTCCTGTTAAATCATGAATTTAAAGAACTGGTGCATGAGCATTTAGCTTTATTTATTTATTTACTTATTTATGTTTACAGGAACATGAGCATGTACTCCTCTATTGGGCCTTCATCAGTGGGCTGTATGTTATCAACAAGTGGAAAATGTGTTCCGTACCAAAAATAGTATGCGCTACATATGGTACGCGGCACTAAAGGATCCGACCGTGCAATGACTTCCAAAACACTGTGTTTGTCGTTCTAACAACACATTTATTCAACCAACAGACGAAATATACTATTGATTGTACATTGAAAACAGCAATAGCAGCAACCAGGGATGGGGGTGCAACTGAAGCAGTAAGCAGGCCAGAAGAGTAAATACGCAACTCTCTCTTCCAAACCAAACATCAGCCATCATTACAAAAGGGCTACCAAAAAAGAACAAGTGTATGCATTAAACTAAATAAAGATCCTACTACACCAAGTGTACACATCTAACTAATTGGCTCAGTTAGACGTTACTATTTATTAAGCTGTAGACATTGGCTGACGGCTTGAACGAGATGGGTGCCTGACGGGGGAAACTCCAGCCAGCAGGTCGAAGTCTGATACTTGTGACCCTCTCTCCTACTTTGGGCTGCAAAGCGTGGCAGCACATATCAGGGTATGGTGCATGCAGAGACGCATGGTACGTTGTGTACACACAGTTTTGCCTAATGAACGAAACCTCGCTGCCATCATGATCATTGCCGTCGGTTATCTCCTGGTTAATCGGATAATTCAGTCCGAGAAACAGAGAGCGTGTACCAAGGCTACTTATCAACCTCCAGTCAAAAATTCCTGAAGGCCCAGAGAAGCTGGGATCCTGCTCAAAGATCTTGCAGTGACTGTGGTTGTATTCCGCGAAACAACACGTCCGGTACGTCCGAACGATCATCAATCATTCGCCGTCGTCTGATCGAGCCAGGAACCACCTACAACTACCATGCAGCTTTTCTTTGAAAGGTTCTGGGATTAGGAAGGGTAGGGACACCAGGCAGCCTACAACATCATAATATCAAGTTGGAGTCAAATAAAAAAGGGCTCTTAATGTAGTCAATCTTAAGAAGAAATGTTATGAGCATGAATATTTTTTCAGTAAATGTTGACAGTAATATAAGCAAGCCATCATGATATCATAGGAAAGTAACATACTGTTGTAACAGCCGTTTGTAGCGATGACTGGAGTAGGCTAGCAGTACGTCCAGTCATAGAAGGAGTCGACAGCGTAAATGAAGCCCTTGTGTTCAATGGCATCAGAGAACCATGGAGGATGTATGATCCTGTGATGGACGTGCATATTTATCCACTTACCGCGGTGACCTGTCAGATAGGCGAGACCGCGGTTGAAGAATGCAATTAGCCTGAAGTTTTTGTAATTTGCAGATCTTGTGGGCATTTGGCATATTACAACCTTGAGCAAATTAAACTTGGTATCATGTTGGCTACTGTAAGATTCCGAGTATTCTGGGCCGCGGTGCCAAAGTAGTGCAGTGTTAATTGAAGGAAGGGGGATCAATCGCCAGGTGTAGACCTCCATGAGCATCCAGCTGCCGCGACCGTCGACGAGCACCATCCAAGACATGTTCACGCCGACCTAGTACATACCATTAATGTAGTTGAGCGTGACGGGGATCGGATCGCAGTCAAGGGGGTTGATGCTCGCCACCCTACGATCGTTATGCTGCGTGACACGCTGTTTTTGAAGATCCGGCGGCATCAGCAAGCAAGGAGCTGGCTTAAAAAGCTCCGGCCTGAGGGCTTTGAGTAAATGGTATAGCCCCGATGAGCACGCGGCGAGCGGCATGGTACTGATATTGTCCACACGCGAACCAATGAGCTTGATTACCTCTGTGGGGAGCGAATTCCAGCCACTCTTTCGGCGGATGCTGCTCAGCTCTGCCATTGTTAGTGCTTGGGTTTCGGACGAGGGGGGAGGTGCCTTAGCGGGGACGGAAGATTGGACGAGATTATGCGCGGACAAAGATGGAGAAGAAAATATGTGCTGCGGGAAGTGGACAGGTGATGATGACTATAGCACACCGCTTGACTAACGAGACACATACCAGCAGCGTAGGGTCATATCAATGCCAGACAACTTGCTTGAATGACCATAGTACTGGTACTCCCTACAGTACCTACTACTATGCCCTAACTTGCTTGAGTAGAGTAGTAGTGGAGTAGGACTGGAGGACGAGTATATTCTAATCTAAAATAGTTACAAAGTTCAATGCCCGAGCATGGAACGACTACGAACCGCCATCGGTGCTAACTCTAATCCCCAACAAACGTTCGCTGGGAGACATGGCAGTTGCAAACGTCCGTGACACAGTTATAGTACGTGTGTAAGGGTGGTGGTTTTGTCAAATACTATGGCTTAAAAACATGCCACCGCTAGATGGAAATTTGACGGTTATGTGGGATTTGCCAGGATTGAGCTCGTGGCGAACAATCGCCAGATATCATTACTAAAAAAAGGTTAAAACACCCAGGGCTATAACTTGCACCAGCTGACCACTAACAATGATACTAACATAGTTGTAAAATGGTCAAAGACCGTGTCTACGTGGCAGTTTTTTTACAAAACACATGTTGTGATTGACCCATGCAGGAGTAATCCCATGTGTAAAAACTAATGATATCTTGAGAACTTTATCAGAAAATGGTATGTCGACCATTTCATCGAAAAAATGATATCTCGAGAAAGATGATAGATAAGGTGAGGAGGAGTGGGGCGTGGTGGTGACTGGTGGTCGGACTGGGCGGTTTGGGAATTTGCATGCCTTTCCGACCAGTGAGATACTCCGTACAAAGTACGACAGAGAAATAACCATAGAGAAGGAAGCTAAAAGTAAACAATCAAACGAGCATTTTTGCATTTATTTTGCATTGAATCGTTTCACAAGCTTGACTAGTGTTGTTTTCTACTTTTACAAAAGGCAGCTGCCAGGTATCAGCCGGATGATTTCTCTAGGAGATCATCCCCCTTTGAGAAATCATCCACCTTGCCAGCCGCTTGATTAGACGCATCTGGCCCATCCGATCAGACCAACTCGGCTCCCACGTCCTATTCCTCTCATCTTTGCATCCACATGGCCATCAGATGCTGCGACACTCGCCTCTTTAGCAACGACGACGATGGGAAAGAAAACCAGTGACTACAACACCAATGCACCTACCATCACAACCACGCCGACAAGCTCACGTAGCTCCCTGTTGACGACTGCTGCATCGCAGCTCCAAGAGCCACCGGGGCTGCTCCATGGCAACACATGGCTCGCCGCCGCCGCGCAAAGCTTCATTGCAACTCCAGCAAGAGCTTCATTGCAATGCCGACGAGCTTCAACGGCCTCCCCGGTGCTTCATTGCAACTCCAGTGGTGCTTCACTGCAGCTCCGGTGGCGCTTCATTGCAGCCTGGGCAGAGCTTCAACAACCCTCGCGCGCTTCACTGTACCTCCAGCGGCCCCGGCGACGCTTCATCATGATGTCGCGCATGCTCCCTCTGTTTCACCGACTGCTGCATCTGTGCCCGCATCGCAGCACCGGTGACCTGATGATGTCACACCCCATCCGGCATACAACATGGTGGATGCTGCAACGCAGCGGGCCAGGCGCCCCGCTCCGCGGCACCGTCGACACTCTGTCACGCGCACTGGCAGACAACACCTCAACTATGAGATGCCGACCACTGCATCCCCGCCGGCATCGCAGCACCGATGAACCGGCGGCGTCGCACCCCATCTGCACGCTGCAGCCCACGGAGTTCATGCAACAAGAAAGCACCGGCGATGTGTGCACTAGTAGAAAACAGGGCTTTGGTCTAGGCCGAGGTGGCCCATTAGTCCCGATTCAGTCCAGAACCGGGACCCATGGGGCCATCTGTCCCGGTTCGTGAGGCCAGGGGCCTGCCGGGCCTCGTGGGGGAATTGGTCCCGGTTCGTCATGCCCCTTTGGTCCCGGTTGGTGGGACCTACCGGGACCAATGGGCCTCGCTCCTGGCCCACCACCATTGGTCCCGGTTGGTGGCTTGAACCGGGACCACAGGCTTACCTTTAGTCCCGGTTCATGCCACGAACCGAGACCAATGAGGTGGCTATATATACCCCCCCCCACCGGTGAGGAGAGCACTCCACACTACTCTGTTTTTTCTGGCCGGCGAGGGGAGAGCTTTGTGGTGCTCTAGCTCACCTCCTATGCACATGAGGTGTTCGATGAAATGCCCGAGCCACACTAGTTAAGCTTTCTCCTCTCGAAGCTCGACCTCAAAGCTCCATTTTCCTCGAGATTTGTCTAGGTTTAGCGGCCCGTCACGTCCCACTCCCGTCTTCATCGCTGTGGATCGCCCGCACCGATCTCGTCGCCGGCACCACCGTGGTGAGCCTCTTGTTCTTATCTTCTTTCTGAAAGAAAAAAATCTTACTTTAGCTAGATAGATACTTGTCTAATTTTCTTACTTTTATTATTGCTTGTTATTATATAGTGCGATGGTTTTGGTATCCGCCCTTGTCGGCCCTCGTCCTGGTTATGATTCGGACGTGGTGGCTGGACGGTCGTGGGGGCACTAGCTCGCAGGTGGCGGAATTGATTGGAGATAAAAGGGAGAGAGAACGGGAGCAAGCAGAGGGGATCGAGCACCTGGAGCGATGCGGCCGAGAAGATAAGGAAGAGAGAAGTGGTTTGGTGGTCCTGCTTGGACACGTGGCGCATGACAAAGGCGACTTAAGGAGATGAAAAATCAACCGGCTGAACAGAAGAGTTTTCCTTTACAAAAACCACATCGTCATGTTAAAATGTGCATTTGCACGTACATAAGTAATAGTAGTACTCCCTCCACCTAGGTGTATAAGTCTTCCCTCCTTCTTGGTCATGGTGCACAACCACAGATGACTTATTCACTTGGACAGAGCGAGTAGCACATTCTACAAGCATATATAGAGAGAGACGTGTAGTGCGATAGTATATAGGAGTAGTAAAGTTTATGCTATATGCACGTACTTACAAAATGCGTATGGATACACAAGGTTTCCAAACTTTCCCTTTTACACACTTAATTAAGGACACTAATAATTCCTGAATGTTCAGAATTTATCATTTGCGTCCCAAAACTAATGAGATTGCATTAGGAAACTAAATTATACTCCTACTAAAAGCCACGACGCTCGCAGGAGCGCGTCGCGCCACGAGTGCCCTGGTTCACGGCCTTTCCCAGTGCGCCGACACAACGCCTCTTCCTCAGCCTCGCAACTCGCGAGGTGCTGATTGGCGGCTTGCCGGCGGCGAGCGCGATCTCACTGGTGTGGTGATCCGGCGCCAACAAGTACTCCTCCTCACTGGAAGCGTGCACCTGGTCCACGTACCGCCAAGCGTAGATGAGGCGCTTGGGCCCGACTGCACTCAGGTTTTTGGCACGAGCATCCGCCGCCACCCTCATGGCCCTCGCACGAGCCTTCTGCCAAAGAGCCAATTGCCTGACTCTCTCGGATGCGACATAGGCCTGCCAGGCAACTTGTCCCGCGGCGCGCTTCTCTTCCTCGGCCTTCTTCTTCGCCTCTATTTTTGGCGCGCTCTGCCGGAGGCAAAGCCTCCCACAAGGCAACATCCATTTCTTTCCAAAGCTCCTCATGGCTCGGGGGCTCGGCGGGCGGTGCGGCGTTCTCCTCGTAGCGGGGAGCCGACGCTTCCTCCGACGCGCGTGCAGGTGAGATTGGGAACGCCGACGCGTCCACCTCGACGCGTCGCGACGAGGAGTAGAACACCGACGCGTCCTCCTCGACTAGTGGCGGTGTGGAACAGAACGACGACGCGTGACCATCCGCGTGGTGCAGAGAGGGGCGCCTAGGGCTTGGGAGGGGCGATGCCATGGTGGTCGACGTGAGAGGGAGGGGGAGGAGATAGTGATGAACGTGAGCGTTCTTCCGAATGCCGTGGGAGGCGCAGTATGTATAGCGAGCAATGGCACACCTACGTAAGATATGGACTGAGTTGCATTGACTTAACTGCAGGTCCAATTGCGTCACTGACATGTGAGCCACACACCTGTTGGGCCCATATGCCAGTGACCCAATGCACCTGCAGTTAAGTAACTGAAGGAGCGTCCCGTAAGATATGTTGCGTGATTAACGTAACAGCTACGTGGGCATATTTGTTGGAGTAAATTACAGGGGAGGGAAGGGGTGGAAATATTGCTGGTCACAACGGATTGGACAAGCGCGGGGGGGGGGGGGAGAGTCATGCATGCAGATTTTTTTCCACACGGGGTGGAGTGGTGGGACCGCTGGAGAGAGAAGGAGAGTCAAGCAGGCATATTGTTTTCACACATGGAGAGGAAAAGATTTGGAGACGAACGGGCTTCCTGCAGGTATGGGGAACGCTGCATAATAAATCATCTTGCATGCCGGGCTAGGTATAGTCTCAAGTCATTAAAAACATACACGCCCCATACATGTTCTTATTTCAAGGTGCACTAAATTATTGCATGCGATGATTAAGGCTGGCCATAATGGTGGTATCTTAGCTGGTATCATGCACACGGGAATAGCGAACATGCTGATGTGGCAAAGAATTAAAGAAGAGAGGGGGGTTGGAGTAAAACTAGTGTTCATGCATGCAATGCGATAATGCATTGGTAAACACATATTTTTGGTGAAGAATGACAACATTAGTTGAGTACTTTTGCATACTACAAAAACTATTCCACCGCCTCTATCTTGGTAAGAGTAAGTGAAAATTTTGAATCGAGCCCTTTAAAGTAGAAGACAGGTAGTAGTACTCTAATAGCTAACCTTGTTGTGATGACTAGATAGGACATGGCACCCACCTAGATGGAGGAACTACTGCATTATGCATTTTAGTTTTGTCTGAAGTCAATGTACCTCTACTTTGACCAAACTTATAGAAAAATGTATCAACATTCACAATGTCAAATCAATATTTTTATACTCATTATGAAACATAGTTCTTATACTCATTATAATCAGTATTGTACATTGTTTAGGAAATCGTTAACTGGTAACTGCTCAGTTGGCTGGCGAGTAGGCGATTAATAGGCTAATTGGCAAGTTAATCGGCGATTTAATCAATTAATAGAACGATTTATCAGTTTATCGGCTACTCGGTGACCCTACGAGTAGGGATTAATCGGCAAGTTAACTGGTTAATCGGATGAATTCTTGAACAGGGGTATTGTAGATATTGATATTTTTAGTATAAATTTGGTCAAACACTTTGCAAACGGTTGGCGGAAGTAAAAAGGATCAGAGGGAGTATGATGCATGCGGACTAGGCAAAAAAATTGCTCATTTATAGCCGGTCGAAGTCTCAAAGGGCGCGACCACATGAGGGAGGCGAAGGTCATGGGAGGCGTGACGGTTGACGGAATTAAGTGAAGTTACATCCACGTGCCGGCATGGCGTGCGAACAGGTAGAAGCTATACCGTCAGGCCTACGATATGGGTCTAGTAGACATGACATCTAGTGGGTCCCGCATAGTACTCGAGAACTCTTTGGGAGCTTGCAGCCGTTTATCCACTAGGCAAGCCAACAACCCCACGTCGTTCACACACCCTACTCATCCCCGTCTTCTACTACTACCTTACAACAGTTCGCTCCCAGTCCTACCATCCTTTCACATTACACTAGTTCAACTTCTCCTAACCCTCCTCCAAAATCCATGGCCTCCCAAATCTCCATGGTCCCCACTAAGTAACAGGTTAGAGCCATCACCGGCGATGAGTTCATCGTCATTTACACACGTGGATCCACGACGGTGAAAGCATGCCTTGCTCGCTTCCTACTCATGTTCAACAGTTCAAAGGATGAGTGGGTCGCTGGGCCAAATGTTGAGTACACCACAGTCCTGGAAAGAGAGAAGATTCTAAAGGAGGCAGAGAAGAAGAAGCCCGTCGTGATCCAGGTTTGCATATATAACGTGTGCTTGGTCTAGCACATATGCCATGCCAACGTTGAGTGCTAGGATTTTAAGAACTTCCTCAAGGACGAAAGAGTGAAATTTGTTACTGCAGACTTTAGGAACGACAGGGATGTCCGGTGTCGGATAGGCCTCGTTGTAGGCCATCCCTTCGATCTCCAGAAGGCAAGCCTGGTGTCCTCCTCTCAGCCTTCAATGTTGACCCTGGCAGCAGCCATGATTGATCCATCGTACGCTAAACTGAAGAAACCTCACCACGAGTTTCATCATGCATGGGAGTCAAAGACATTAGATGAAGATCACATCCTGTACGCAGCAATGGATGCCTACCTTTGTTTAAATATCTACAAGTGTTGGATGAAGAAGCAGAGCCTAGTGTCCGGTTCAAGAAAAGAAGCATCGGCGAAGAATAAGAGGAAGAGGGATGAGGACGAAGTCAAGGACGTGGACTCGGACTCGGACTCCGAGTAAGGTGGCAGTGCCGTCGCTCATGCTGGTTCTACTGTAGTGTCAAGCAAACTAGTTGCTTGGTTTTATTTCAGGGGTGTGTTGTGCTGAGCCCCCAACAGAACTATGTTTATGTTCTTTCTTGTTATTTGAACTCTCGTACAATAGTACTAGTACTATGTCTTACTACTATTCTTCTTCCAATTGGTACTGCTTCTCATATCTTCGTGTTCCTACTGTACTTAATACGTTCGTACTAGTAGTATAATTTGGGTCAGTCGATTTGTTAAAGAAGTTCGATGGAGCGAAGGAAGAAGACGACAGAGAAGCTACCCCATTATCTATATTAGGGTGGCAGGGTACCCATGATCTATCTTATGATTGTTGGGTGTGGAATGCAGTTCGTCAGAAAAAATGAATCGTGCCCGGGGTTAAACGGATGGCGGGGCTGGGGGGAGCATGGCAGTGGCAGGCGCTTAGGCGTGTGGTGGACTGAGAAGATGAATAGTGCATCAGTTTCGGAGGTTGAAGAAGCTCTTCTAGCCATCCATGTTGCATCCAACGGCTCACAAGAGTCGACTGGCCCAAATTACTCCTTCAGATTGCAGGATCCACGTGTCATTCAAGGTCTCAAAGGTAGATTCCACGTCCGCACTCGGTTTGCGGGCTCGGCACGGGCGCGCCCGGCTTCCGCCGCGACAGCCACCATGCGCGCCTCCTCCACGCGGGCGAAGATGACAATGACACGCTAGTTCCTCCTCGCCAGCATGCGGGAGCACACACTCTTCCTCCTCCTCGTACGCTGCATGCATAGACGCGGCTCCACTAGCTGCTCGCGTGCTTGGCAGCAGGACATCATCACGAGGAGGTATTGCAGACAACGTGAGCGGGCGAGCCTTCGGCTTCATGGCACAGGGATGGCGGTGACATGGCGATGATGGGCGAGAAATTGTTGGCCGGAGCAGGCGGGCGCTACCATGCGGAACAGCGGCGGCGGCATATTGATGAGTGCGCGTATGGGAGCTTAGTTTAGTTTTATATATGGTTGGTCAAACTTAAAAGAAAACCTAACTAGTACACGTAAACATTAGACTGAGGCAACGTTTATATTAGTTACCACAACCACGATACGGAATCCTGTGCAAGTGCGTGAACCACGGCCGCGCAGTCGATCGAACGGTGCGTCATCGTGTCGCGCTCGAAGGACATCCACCGAACCTTTTTGTGTGTGTGAAAACAATCCCTGAATATTACTCAACTTTTTTTTCATGGAAAAGTTCTTGACGCGACAATATTTCCATTTATTTGAATTTAGCTCCAGTTCGTGTTTATTTGGATTTGGACGTTTTAGGTGCGCCCTAGTTTTTTTAATACTGATTTTGTGTGTGTGACTGAAAGAGAACGTGTGTATGTGTCCATATGTGTGTTGTGCCGGAAGGGCAATCTGGAGACCATGTGCGTGTGATAGAGACATAGAGAGGTGTGAATGTGCAAATGATCATGCATGAGTGAGACATAGACAGATGCTGATACGTTATGTATACATGAGAGAATGGTCTTCTATTTTACTTGTGTGTGTATGAGAGATAGAGAGGGGGGAGCATCCGTAACACAACAACCCTCTCTCTCGATTCGTCCATCCCTCGTACGATCGCATGTAACACATGCATCAACGCACACATTTTGACACCCTCACCCGGCCCCTGCCCACCTCAAGGCCCGCACATCGCTCTCTATCTCGCACGCACAATCTCTTCGTGAAACCCTTTTTAGCATGTAGCTTTCCGTCACATACACACACATTTCTCTCCATAGGTTTGATTTCTCTCAATATCTGACACACATACACATACACACACACACACCGCACACACACCCCCCTCCCCCGAGCACACAATTCATCCCCATCCAAGGTTATATGGCGACCACTCTCGCTTGTGCTTCTCTACACCCCAGCATGCACACCACCTCAATCTTCAAAGAGGGCATCGAGGAGATCGAAGACGTCGACCACACTGCACTAGAGAATGCGGGGCCATTTGGAAACAGGATGATGTGACGACGGCTGACTGACTCCTCCCCCCTTTCTCGCACAAAATTACCAATCCCTCTCTCCTCCGCACAAAATGATCAATCCCTCAACCCACGAGATACTTCCCCTCTCGTCCATGTTTTTCCAGCTCTCTCATCAAACATGTTGTCTCTTCTCCTTCCACAAGTATAGAATCCCGATGCACATGCATCTCAAGTATATTACATGTCTCGATCTTTCTCACAGACCTAACTTCTTCCTCTATCTTTCTCTCTCTATCCTCTCTCTGTCTCCTTAGGTTTGTCTCCTACTCTCTCGTCCACATACATACAATCTTTCCCACCCTATCTGCTCCATCTTCGCAAGCTCTCTCTACATGTTTCATTCCCACATCGGGATGTGTTCAAAATGTTGCTTTTATAATGGATGATGTAGAGTTATGGTTGGTTTTGTTGCATCCTACAAAGTAATAACTATGAAACACATTTAGATTCTCATTTGACTGGGATTATGTGAGTTTGAGCATATTGTGAAGTACTATAGACCCCGTATACATCTTGGAATTCAACAATGATTGCAACTATTGAATTGTATAGACCATTACATTCGAAGTCAGTGGCCTAATATATTTATTTCACAATTACAACAAATGATTAATTCAGTACAAACTAAGAAAACAAATGTGTACTCCCTCCGTTTTTATTTAAGTCCGCGTATTAGCATTGGTCAAAGTCAAGTTTGTAAACTCTCAGAAAGTTTATAACAAAAAATATTAACATATACAATACAGTAACAAATAAATACCATTAGATTCATTATTGAATGTACTTTCACATCATACATATTTGTAATGGTAAATGTTTATATTTTTCTATAAACTTGGTCAAACTTTGGGAAGTTTGACTTCGGTGGTAAATGTTTATATTTTTCTATAAACTTGGTCAAACTTTAGGAAGTTTGACTTCGGCCAAACCTAATATGCAAAGTTAATAAAAACGGAGGGAGTACTAGTACTACCATCTAGTTGCTTAGCCCAATCACCCAGCATGCCACACTAGGAGTTCACTGTCAAAATATTTTGAGGTCGGCGGGAAAATCTCCCACGACCCTGATTCTATCAGTGCGAAGTTACCATCATAGCCTTCAGAACAAGCCTATGGATGACGCTTGGTAGGGGGCTGATTTCGTAACTTCGGGTTCACCCTACCCAGCCAACCCCACCCCGGCACCCAGAGTAGTACACCCAAATACTCCCCATTTTCTATACCCACCGCAAAATAGACTTCACCACGGCACCGCAGCCTTCGTGCTCCTCCCCTTCTACATCGGCGCACTCGTCCACCGCAGCGCATCTGCCTCATCGACGACCTCGTATGCCGCACTGGAGCCGGTCCACTGTCGTCGTCGTACATGGAGCCTCTTCCCCGGCACTGTCTTCCATGGTCTCGGATCTGCTTCCCGGAAGCCGACGCCAAGCGCAGAAGCACCACCGTCATGGAAAATGAACTGACTCCCATTGCCGACCATGTTGCATAGAGGCCGCAGCGACCATCATTCTCCTCCTCGATTGGTAATGTGTGTATTGGATCACTTAGCAGTACATGTGCAGTTCCAATTTTGTTCATAGCTACCCTTCAAATTTCCTGGTTGCTATTGTTCTCGTAAAAGTAATTGGTTATTGCCTCCATTGTCCAGCAGAATATCAGCTTGTAATTGTGCGTCACTCCTGTATTGTGCTCTACTTGGGTAGGTTCTTCATCTGAAACTAGTAGTGTGGCAAATGATGATAAGTTTTTTAGAACTAGCAAGATGCCCATGTGTTGCACGTATCAAGATGCATTTGATGAGTAGTTTATCTTGTGGGAGAAATGGATCAACGAGAGAAGGTCTTATTTGCAAATCTGGAGAGGGATGTGAGTATGTTTCTGCAAAATTGTCATAGTTTCCTTCCTATCTGTCGAATATAAATCAGACGGCCTATATTGCAGGATGGCAGGCACACCATCATTCCCAACTCTGTTTTTTATAAGAGTAGAGAAAAAAAGAGTCGAGAGTAGAGAACTAGAGATAAATATTAAATATAAAATAAATATAATAGTACAGAAGAGAGTAGAGATAGCAGGGACATCGGGAAAGGATCATGCGCTGATGTCTACTACACAACCTTCTTCTTGTAGACGTTGTTGGGCCTCCAAGTGCAGAGGTTTGTAGGACAGTAGAAAATGTCCTTCAAGTGGATGACCTAAGGTTTATCAATCCGTGGGAGGCGTAGGATGAAGATGGTCTCTCTCAAACAACCCTGCAACCAAATAACAAAGAGCCTCTTGTGTCCCCAACACACACAATACAATGGTAAATTGTATAGGTGCACTAGTTCGGCGAAGAGATGGTGATACAAGTGCAATATGGATGGTAGATAAAGGTTTTTGTAATCTGAAAATATAAAAACAGCAAGGTAACTAATGATAAAAGTGAGCACAAACGGTATTGCAATGCTAGGAAACAAGGCCTAGGGTTCGTACTTTCACTAGTGCAAGTCCTCTCAACAATAATAACATAATTGGATCATATAACTATCCCTCAACATGCAACAAAGAGTCACTCCAAAGTCACTAATAGCGGAGAACAAACGAAGAGATTATGGTAGGGTACGAAACCACCTAAAAGTTATCCTTTCTGATCGATCTATTCAAGAGTCTGTAGTAAAATAACACGAAGCTATTCTTTCCGTTCTATCTATCATAGAGTTCGTACTAGAATAACACCTTAAGACACAAATAAACCAAAACCCTAATGTCACCTAGATACTCTAATGTCACCTAAAGTATCCATGGGTATGGTTATACGATATGCATCACACAATCTCAGATTCATCTATTCAACCAACACAAAGAACTTCAAAGAGTGCCCCAAAGTTTCTACCGGAGAGTCAAGACAAAAACGTGTGCCAACCCCTATGCATAAGTTCACGAGGTAACGGAACTCACAAGTTGATCACCAAAACATACATCAAGTGGATCACGTGATATCCCATTGTCACCACAGATAAGCACATGCAAGACATACATCAAGTGTTCTCAAATCCTTAGAGACTCAATACGATAAGATAACTTCAAAGGGAAAACTCAATCCATTACAAGAGAGTAGAGGGGGAGAAACATCATAAGATACTAACATAATAGCAAAGCTCACGATACATCAAGATCATGCCAACTAAAGAACATGAGAGAGAGAGAGAGATCAAACACATAGCTACTGGTACATACCCTCAGCCCCGAGGGTGAACTACTCCCTCCTCGTCATGGAGAGCACCGAGATGATGAAGATAGCCACCGGAGAGGGATTCCCCCCCTCCGGCAGGGTGCCGGAACGGGTCTAGATTGGTTTTCGGTGGCTATGGAGGCTTCTGGCAGCGGAACTCCCGATCTATTGTGTTCCTCGATGTTTTTAGGGTATATGGACATATATAGGCGAAAGAAGTCGGTTAGGGGAGCCACGAAGGGCCCACGAGGGTGGGGGGTGCGCCCAGGGGGTAGGGCGCCTCCCTGGCTCATGGCTTCCTCGAAGCTTCCCTGACATCTACTCCAAGTCTCCTGGATTGCTTCCATTCCAAAAATAACTCTCCCGAAGGTTTCATTCCGTTTGGACTCCATTTGATATTCCTTTTCTTCGAAACATTGAAATTGGCAAGAAAACAGCAATTTGGGATGGGCCCCGGATTAATAGGTTAGTCCCAAAAATAATAGAAAAGTGTATAATAAAGCCCATAAACATCTAAAATGGGTAATATATTAGCATGGAACAATCAAAAACTATAGATACGTTGGAGACGTATCAAGCATCCCCAAGCTTAATTCCTTCTCGTCCTCGAGTAGGTAAATGATAAAAACAGAATTTTTGATGTGGAATGGTACCTAACATATCTATCAATGTAATCTTCTTTATTGTGGCAAGAATATTCAGATCCATAAGATTCAAGACAAAAGTTTAATATTGACATAAAAATAATAATACTTCAAGCAAACTGACAAAGTAATCATGTCTCATCAAAATAACATGGCCAAAGAAAGTTATCCCTACAAAATCATATAGTCTGGCTATGCTCTATCTTCATCACACAAAATATTTAAATCATGCACAACCCCGATGACAAGCCAAGCAATTGTTTCATACTTTTGATGTTCTCAAACTTTTTCAACTTTCACGCAATACATGAGCATGGGCCATGGACATAGCACTATAGGTGGAATAGACTAGTGGTTGTGGAGAAGACAAAAAAGAGAAGATAGTCTCACATCAATCAGGCATATCAACGGGCTATGGAGATGCCCGTCAATAGATATCAATGTGAGTGAGTAGGGATTGCCATGCAACAGATGTACTAGAGGTATAAGTGTATGAAAGCTCAAAAAGAAACTAAATGGGTGTGCATCCAACTCGCTTGCTCGCGAAGACCTAGGGCATTTTGAGGAAGCCCATCATTGAATATACAAGCCAAGTTCTATAATGAAAGATTCCCACTATTATATGAAAGTGGCAACATAGGAGACTCTCTATCATGAAGATTATGGTGCTACTTTGAAGCACAAGTGTGGTAAAAGGATAGTAGCATTGCCCCTTCTCTCTTTTCTCTCATTTTTTTGTTTTTTTGTTTTTGTTTTTGTTTTTTGGGGGCCTTCTATTTTTTTATGGCCTCTTTTTTTCTTTTTTTCGTCCGGAGTCTCATCCCGACTTGTGGGGGAATGATAGTCTCCATCATCCTTTCCTCACATGGGACAATGCTCTAATAATGATGATCATCACACTTTTATTTACTTACAACTCAGGAATTACAACTCGATACTTAGAACCAAATATGACTCTACGTGGATGCCTCCGGTGGTGTACCCGGGATGTGCAATGACTCATGAGTGACATGAATGAAAGAATTATGAATGGTGGCTTTGCCACAAATACGATGTCAACTACATGATCATGCAAAGCCCTATGATAATGATGGAGCGTGTCATAATAAACGGAACGGTGGAAAGTTGCATGGCAATATATCTCGGAATGGCTATGGAAATGCCATAATAGGTAAGTATGGTGGCTATTTTGAGGAAGATATATGGTGGGTTTATGGTACCGGCGAAAGTTGCGCGGTACTAGAGAGGCTAGCAATGGTGGAAGGGTGAGAGTGCGTATAATCCATGGACTCAACATTAGTCATAAAGAACTCACATACTTATTGCAAAATCTATTAGTTATCGAAACAAAGTACTACGCGCATGCTCCTAGGGGGATAGATTGGTACGAAAAGACCATCGCTCATCCCCGACCGCCACTCATAAGGAAGACAATCAATAAATAAATCATGCTCCGACTTCATCACATAACGGTTCACCATACGTGCATGCTACGAGAATCACAAACTTTAACACAAGTATCTCTCAAATTCACAACTACTCAACTAGCATGACTCTAATATCACCATCTTCATATCTCAAAACAATCATCAAGTATCAAACTTCTCATAGTATTCAATGCACTTTATATGAAAGTTTTTATTATACCCATCTTGGATGCCCATCATATTAGGACTAGTTTCATAACCAAAGAAAATTACCATGCTGTTCTAAATACTCTCAAATAATATAAGTGAAGAACGAGATTTCATCTATTTCTTCAAAATAAAACCACCGCCGTGCTCTAAAACGATATAAGTGAAGCACTAGAGCAAATGACAAACTACTCCAAAAGATATAAGTGAAGATCAATGAGTAGTCGAATAATTATGTAACTATATGAATACTCTATAACATTTAATAATTTCAAATCTTGGTATTTTATTGAAACAGCAAGCAAAACAAAATAAAATAAAATGACGCTCCAAGCAAAACACATATCATGTGGTGAATAAAAATATAGCTCCAAGTAAAGTTACCGATGAACGAAGACGAAAGAGGGGATGCCTTCCGGGGCATCCCCAAGCTTAGGCTCTTGGTAGTCCTTGAATATTACCTTGGGGTGCCTTGGGAATCCCCAAGCTTAGGCTCTTGCCACTCCTTATTCCATAGTCCATCGAATCTTTACCCAAAACTTGAAAACTTCACAAGACGAAACTTAACAGAAAACTCGTAAGCTCCGTTAGTATAAGAAAATAAATCACCACTTAGGTAATGTTGTGAACTCATTCTAAATTCATATTGGTATAATATATACTGTATTCAAACTCATCTATGGTTCATACCCTCCGATACTACTCATAGATTCATCAAAATAACCAAACAACACATAGAAAACAGAATCTGTCAAAAATAGAACAGTCTGTAGTAATCTGTAGGTTTCGACTACTTCTGTAACCCCAAAAATTATAAAATAAATTTCTGGAGTGAGGAATTTATATATTAATATTATCTGCAAAAATAATTAACTAAATAGCACTCTTCAATAGAAAATGGCAGCAATTCTCGTGAGCGCTAAATTTTCTGTTTTTTAGAGCAAGATCACAAAGACTTTCCCAAAGTCTTCCCAAAGGTTCTACTTGGCACAAACACTAATTAAAACATAAAACCACATCTAACCAGAGGCTAGATAGATTATTTATTGCTAAACAGGAGCAAAAAGCAAGGAACAAAAATAAAATTGGGTTGCCTCCCAACAAGCGCTAACGTTTAACGCCCCTAGCTAGGCATGATGATTTCAATGATGCTCACATAAAGGATAAGAATTGAATTATAAAGAGAGCATCATGAAGAATATGACTAGAACATTTAAGTAAGCCACTTACTATGCATAGGGATTTTGTGAGCAAACAATTTATGGTAACAATAATCAACTTGCATAGGAAGGTAAAACAAGCATAACTTAAAAATTTTAAGCACATAGAGAGGAAACTTGATATTATTGCAATTCCTACAAGCATATGTTCCTCCCTCATAATAATTTTCAGTAGCATCATGAATGAATTAAGCAATATAACTATCACATAAAGCATTCTTTTCATGATCTACAAGCATAGAAATTTTATTACTCTCCACATAAGCAAAATTCTTCTCATTCGGAATAGTGGGAGTATCATAAGAAACTCGAATTCTATAAATTGTTTCCATATTAAGAGAGTAATGTTCAGAAAAGGGGTAATCATAATCATGACAAGTTTTATAAATATAATCATCATTATTTTTTATAGCATAAGTATCATCACAATAATCATCATAAGTAGCAACTTTGTTCTCATCATAATCAATTAAAACCTCTTCCAAGATAGTGGAATCATTACTGAATAAAGTCATGACCTCTCCAAATCCACTTTCATAATTACCATAATAAGATTCAACATCCTCCAAAATAGTGGGATAATTACTTCCTAAAGTTGACACTCTTCCAAACCCACTTGCATCAATATAATCATCATAAGTAGGAGGCATGCTATCATCATAACAAATTTGCATATCAAAACTTGGGAGGCTAGAAATATCATCTTCATTAAACATAGCATCCCCAAGCTTGGGACAAACATTAATTGCAGCAAATATATTCTCAAACATGTCATTATCATCAAACATAGCATCCCCAAGCTTGGTCCTTTTCATAACATAAGCATAATCACTCTCATCATTAATAGTATGGATAGCACCAATAGTATAGCAATTATCATCATCACAATGAGTAATAGGGGCAACATCATTTGGGAGGGATACCTTTTCACCTTTACTTCACCGTATTTTCTTTTTCTTCTTCACATTATGTGTGGGTTCAATCCTCTTTTTGGAGCTCCTTATTAATGAGCTTGGTTGAATAGAAGGCTCCTCCTCATTACCTGATTCATCATAAGAAATAATAGGAGGATATTGGGAAGCCTCTTCCCTTTCATTCTTCATACTCTATTTGTTTTGTTTTCTTTATGTAATTGGCAATATAAGGATTTTCGATGCAATTCACCGCACAATACATAAAAATTTCTTCTAGATCAATATCGTGGAATTTCTCAAGGTTATATTCTGGAATATGCTTAGTTATATGTTTAATTTCTTCATAACCCAAAAGAAACTAAGTTCATTATGATGTACAAGGGAAATCAAATCATCACAATTTTTGGACACGATACGATCATGAAACAATTTGCATTGGAGATTTAAATGACCATGTTCATTGCAAAGTTCACAAGTATGGCGAAGAAATTTTAAATTTTCAGCACAAACATCTAGCCTCTCTTGCAACCATTTGGTTTCTAAATACTTATGCCTCTTGCAAAATCTATCTTCCCTATTTGGTGTGTACTTGCAAACTCTATGCACTCCACAAAAGTTGACATGCTTATAAGAGACATTTTCATCATGACTAGTGCAATCATCATTAGTACTGTGGATATTCAAGGAGTTCATACTAACAACATTGCAATCATGCTCATCATTCAAAGATTTAGTGCCGAACATTTTAGAGACTTCTTCTTCTAGCACTTGAGCACAATTTTCCTTTCCATCATTCTCACGAAAGATATTAAAAAGAGGAAGCGTATGAGGCAAACTCAATTCCTTTTTTTGTAATTTTCTTTTATAAACTAAACTAGTGGTAAAACAAGAAACTAAAAGATTCGATTGCAAGATATAAAGATATACCTTGAAGCGCCAACCTCCCCAGCAATGGCACCAGAAAAGAGCTTGATGTCTACTACGCAACCTTCTTATAGACGTTGTTGGGCCTCCAAGTGCAGAGGTTTGTAGGACAGTAGCAAATTTCCCTCTAGTGGATGACCTAAGGTTTATCAACCCGTGGGAGGCGTAGGATGAAGATGGTCTCTCTCAAACAACCCTGCAACCAAATAACAAAGAGTCTCTTGTGTCCCCAACACACCCAATACAATGGTAAATTGTATAGGTGCACTAGTTCGGCGAAGAGATGGTGATACAAGTGCAATATGGATGGTAGATAAAGGTTTTTGTAATCTGAAAATATAAAAACAGTAAGGTAACTAATGATAAAAGTGAGCACAAACGGTATTGCAATGCTAGGAAACAAGGCCTAGGGTTCGTACTTTCACTAGTGCAAGTCCTCTCAACAATAATAACATAATTGGATCATATAACTATCCCTCAACATGCAACAAAGAGTCACTCCAAAGTCACTAATAGAGGAGAACAAACGAAGAGATTATGGTAGGGTACGAAACCACCTAAAAGTTATCCTTTTTGATCGATCTATTCAAGAGTCTGTAGTAAAATAACACGAAGCTATTCTTTCCGTTCTATCTATCATAGAGTTCGTACTAGAATAACACCTTAAGACACAAATAAACCAAAACCCTAATGTCACCTAGATACTCCAATGTCACCTCAAGTATCCGTGGGTATGGTTATACGATATGCATCACACAATCTCAGATTCATCTATTCAACCAACACAAAGAACTTCAAAGAGTGCCCCAAAGTTTCTACCGGAGAGTCAAGACGAAAACGTGTGCCAACCCGTATGCATAAGTTCATGAGGTAACGGAACTCACAAGTTGATCACCAAAACATACATCAAGTGGATCACGTGATATCCCATTGTCACCACAGATAAGCACATGCAAGACATACATCAAGTGTTCTCAAATCCTTAGAGACTCAATAAGATAAGATAACTTCAAAGGGAAAAATCAATCCATTACAGGGAGAAACATCATAAGATCCTAACATAATAGCAAAGCTCGCGATACATCAAGATCGTGCCAACTAAAGAACATGAGAGAGAGAGAGAGATCAAACACATAGCTACTGGTACATACCCTCAGCCCCGAGGGTGAACTACTCCCTCCTCGTCATGGAGAGCACCGGGATGATGAAGATAGCCACCGGAGAGGGATTCCCCCCCTCCGGCAGGGTGCCGGAACGGGTCTAGATTGGTTTTCGGTGGCTATGGAGGCTTCTGGCAGCGGAACTCCCGATCTATTGTGTTCCTCGATGTTTTTAGGGTATATGGACATATATAGGCGAAAGAAGTCGGTTAGGGGAGCCACGAGGGGCCCACGAGGGGCCCATGAGGGTGGGGGGTGCGCCTAGGGGGTAGGGCGCCTCCCTGGCTCTTGGCTTCCTCGAAGCTTCCCTGACGTCTACTCCAAGTCTCCTGGATTGCTTGCATTCCAAAAATAACTCTCCCGAAGGTTTCATTCCGTTTGGACTCCGTTTGATATTCCTTTTCTTCGAAACATTGAAATTGGCAAGAAAACAGCAATTTGGGATGGGCCCCGGATTAATAGGTTAGTCCCAAAAATAATAGAAAAGTGTATAATAAAGCCCATAAACATCTAAAATGGGTAATATATTAGCATGGAACAATCAAAAACTATAGATACGTTGGAGACGTATCAAGCATCCCCAAGCTTAATTCCTTCTCGTCCTCGAGTAGGTAAATGATAAAAACAGAATTTTTGATGTGGAATGGTACCTAACATATCTATCAATGTAATCTTCTTTATTGTGGCAAGAATATTCAGATCCATAAGATTCAAGACAAAAGTTTAATATTGACATAAAAATAATAATACTTCAAGCAAACTGACAAAGTAATCATGTCTCATCAAAATAACATGGCCAAAGAAAGTTATCCCTACAAAATCATATAGTCTGGCTATGCTCTATCTTCATCACACAAAATATTTAAATCATGCACAACCCCGATGACAAGCCAAGCAATTGTTTCATACTTTTGATGTTCTCAAACTTTTTCAACTTTCACGCAATACATGAGCATGGGCCATGGACATAGCACTATAGGTGGGATAGACTAGTGGTTGTGGAGAAGACAAAAAAGAGAAGATAGTCTCACATCAATCAGGCATATCAACAGGCTATGGAGATGCCCGTCAATAGATATCAATGTGAGTGAGTAGGGATTGCCATGCAACAGATGTACTAGAGGTATAAGTGTATGAAAGCTCAAAAAGAAACTAAATGGGTGTGCATCCAACTCGCTTGCTCGCGAAGACCTAGGGCATTTTGAGGAAGCCCATCATTGAATATACAAGCCAAGTTCTATAATGAAAGATTCCCACTATTATATGAAAGTGGCAACATAGGAGACTCTCTATCATGAAGATTATGGTGCTACTTTGAAGCACAAGTGTGGTAAAAGGATAGTAGCATTGCCCCTTCTCTCTTTTCTCTCATTTTTTTGTTTTTTTGTTTTTGTTTTTGTTTTTGTTTTTGTTTTTTGGGGGCCTTCTATTTTTTATGGCCTCTTTTTTTATTTTTTTCGTCCGGAGTCTCATCCCGACTTGTGGGGGAATGATAGTCTCCATCATCCTTTCCTCACATGGGACAATGCTCTAATAATGATGATCATCACACTTTTATTTACTTACAACTCAGGAATTACAACTCGATACTTAGAACCAAATATGACTCTACGTGGATGCCTCCGGTGGTGTACCGGGATGTGCAATGACTCATGAGTGACATGAATGAAATAATTATTAATGGTGGCTTTGCCACAAATACGATGTCAACTACATGATCATGCAAAGCACTATGATAATGATGGAGCGTGTCATAATAAACGGAACGGTGGAAAGTTGCATGGCAATATATCTCGGAATGGCTATGGAAATGCCATAATAGGTAAGTATGGTGGCTGTTTTGAGGAAGATATATGGTGGGTTTATGGTACCGGCGAAAGTTGCGCGGTACTAGAGAGGCTAGCAATGGTGGAAGGGTGAGAGTGCGTATAACCCATGGACTCAACATTAGTCATAAAGAACTCACATACTTATTGCAAAATCTATTAGTTATCGAAACAAAGTACTACGCGCATGCTCCTAGGGGGATAGATTGGTACGAAAAGACCATCGCTCAACCCCGACCGCCACTCATAAGGAAGACAATCAATAAATAAATCATTCTCCGACTTCATCACATAACTGTTCACCATACGTGCATGCTACGAGAATCACAAACTTTAACACAAGTATCTCTCAAATTCACAACTACTCAACTAGCATGACTCTAATATCACCATCTTCATATCTCAAAACAATCATCAAGTATCAAACTTCTCATAGTATTCAATGCACTTTATATGAAAGTTTTTATTATACCCATCTTGGATGCCCATCATATTAGGACTAGTTTCATAACCAAAGAAAATTACCATGCTGTTCTAAATACTCTCAAAATAATATAAGTGAAGAACGAGATTTCATCTATTTCTTCAAAATAAAACCACCGCCGTGCTCTAAAACGATATAAGTGAAGCACTAGAGAAAATGACAAACTACTCCAAAAGATATAAGTGAAGATCAATGAGTAGTCGAATAATTATGTAACTATATGAATACTCTGTAACATTTAATAATTTCAAATCTTGGTATTTTATTGAAACAGCAAGCAAAACAAAATAAAATAAAATGACGCTCCAAGCAAAACACACATCATGTGGTGAATAAAAATATAGCTCCAAGTAAAGTTACCGATGAACGAAGACGAAAGAGGGGATGCCTTCCGGGGCATCCCCAAGCTTAGGCTCTTGGTAGTCCTTGAATATTACCTTGGGGTGCCTTGGGAATCCCCAAGCTTAGGCTCTTTCCACTCCTTATTCCATAGTCCATCGAATCTTTACCCAAAACTTGAAAACTTCACAACACAAAACTTAACAGAAAACTCGTAAGCTCCGTTAGTATAAGAAAATAAATCACCACTTAGGTAATGTTGTGAACTCATTCTAAATTCATATTGGTATAATATCTACTGTATTCAAACTCATATATGGTTCATACCCTCCGATACTACTCATAGATTCATCAAAATAACCAAACAACACATAGAAAACAGAATCTGTCAAAAATAGAACAGTCTGTAGTAATCTGTAGGTTTCGACTACTTCTGTAACCCCAAAAATTATAAAATAAATTTCTGGAGTGAGGAATTTATATATTAATATTATCTGCAAAAATAATTAACTAAATAGCACTCTTCAATAGAAAATGGCAGCAATTCTCGTGAGCGCTAAATTTTCTGTTTTTTAGAGCAAGATCACAAAGACTTTCCCAAAGTCTTCCCAAAGGTTCTACTTGGCACAAACACTAATTAAAACATAAAACCACATCTAACCAGAGGCTATATAGATTATTTATTGCTAAACAGGAGCAAAAAGCAAGGAACAAAAATAAAATTGGGTTGCCTCCCAACAAGCGCTAACGTTTAACGCCCCTAGCTAGGCATGATGATTTCAATGATGCTCACATAAAGGATAAGAATTGAATTATAAAGAGAGCATCATGAAGAATATGACTAGAACATTTAAGTAAGCCACTTCCTATGCATAGGGATTTTGTGAGCAAACAATTTATGGTAACAATAATCAACTTGCATAGGAAGGTAAAACAAGCATAACTTAAAAATTTTAAGCACATAGAGAGGAAACTTGATATTATTGCAATTCCTACAAGCATATGTTCCTCCCTCATAATAATTTTCAGTAGCATCATGAATGAATTAAGCAATATAACTATCACATAAAGCATTCTTTTCATGATCTACAAGCATAGAAATTTTATTACTCTCCACATAAGCAAAATTCTTCTCATTCGGAATAGTGGGAGTATCATAAGAAACTCGAATTCTATAAATTGTTTCCATATTAAGAGAGTAATGTTCAGAAAAGGGGTAATCATAATCATGACAAGTTTTATAAATATAATCATCATTATTTTTTATAGCATAAGTATCATCACAATAATCATCATAAGTAGCAACTTTGTTCTCATCATAATCAATTAAAACCTCTTCCAAGATAGTGGAATCATTACTGAATAAAGTCATGACCTCTCCAAATCCACTTTCATAATTACCATAATAAGATTCAACATCCTCCAAAATAGTGGGATAATTACTTCCTAAAGTTGACACTCTTCCAAACCCACTTGCATCAATATAATCATCATAAGTAGGAGGCATGCTATCATCATAACAAATTTGCATATCAAAACTTGGGAGGCTAGAAATATCATCTTCATTAAACATAGCATCCCCAAGCTTGGGACAAACATTAATTGCAGCAAATATATTCTCAAACATGTCATTATCATCAAACATAGCATCCCCAAGCTTGGTCCTTTTCATAACATAAGCATAATCACTCTCATCATTAATAGTATGGATAGCACCAATAGTATAGCAATTATCATCATCACAATGAGTAATAGGGGCAACATCATTTGGGAGGGATACCTTTTCACCTTTACTTCACCGTATTTTCTTTTTCTTCTTCACATTATGTGTGGGTTCAATCCTCTTTTTGGAGCTCCTTATTAATGAGCTTGGTTGAATAGAAGGCTCCTCCTCATTACCTGATTCATCATAAGAAATAATAGGAGGATATTGGGAAGCCTCTTCCCTTTCATTCTTCATACTCTATTTGTTTTGTTTTCTTTATGTAATTGGCAATATAAGGATTTTCGATGCAATTCACCGCACAATACATAAAAATTTCTTCTAGATCAATATCGTGGAATTTCTCAAGGTTATATTCTGGAATATGCTTAGTTATATGTTTAATTTCTTCATAACCCAAAAGAAACTAAGTTCATTATGATGTACAAGGGAAATCAAATCATCACAATTTTTGGACACGATACGATCATGAAACAATTTGCATTGGAGATTTAAATGACCATGTTCATTGCAAAGTTCACAAGTATGGCGAAGAAATTTTAAATTTTCAGCACAAACATCTAGCCTCTCTTGCAACCATTTGGTTTCTAAATACTTATGCCTCTTGCAAAATCTATCTTCCCTATTTGGTGTGTACTTGCAAACTCTATGCACTCCACAAAAGTTGACATGCTTATAAGAGACATTTTCATCATGACTAGTGCAATCATCATTAGTACTGTGGATATTCAAGGAGTTCATACTAACAACATTGCAATCATGCTCATCATTCAAAGATTTAGTGCCGAACATTTTAGAGACTTCTTCTTCTAGCACTTGAGCACAATTTTCCTTTCCATCATTCTCACGAAAGATATTAAAAAGAGGAAGCGTATGAGGCAAACTCAATTCCTTTTTTTGTAATTTTCTTTTATAAACTAAACTAGTGGTAAAACAAGAAACTAAAAGATTCGATTGCAAGATATAAAGATATACCTTGAAGCGCCAACCTCCCCAGCAATGGCACCAGAAAAGAGCTTGATGTCTACTACGCAACCTTCTTCTTATAGACGTTGTTGGGCCTCCAAGTGCAGAGGTTTGTAGGACAGTAGCAAATTTCCCTCTAGTGGATGACCTAAGGTTTATCAACCCGTGGGAGGCGTAGGATGAAGATGGTCTCTCTCAAACAACCCTGCAACCAAATAACAAAGAGTCTCTTGTGTCCCCAACACATCCAATACAATGGTAAATTGTATAGGTGCACTAGTTCGGCGAAGAGATGGTGATACAAGTGCAATATGGATGGTAGATAAAGGTTTTTGTAATCTGAAAATATAAAAACAGTAAGGTAACTAATGATAA
Source organism: Triticum urartu (assembly GCF_056163025.1). Classification (NCBI taxonomy): domain Eukaryota; kingdom Viridiplantae; phylum Streptophyta; class Magnoliopsida; order Poales; family Poaceae; genus Triticum; species Triticum urartu. Next base: position 350,759,681 of record NC_141874.1, on the reverse strand, counting down.
AAGTGAGCACAAACGGTATTGCAATGCTAGGAAACAAGGCCTAGGGTTCGTACTTTCACTAGTGCAAGTCCTCTCAACAATAATAACATAATTGGATCATATAACTATCCCTCAACATGCAACAAAGAGTCACTCCAAAGTCACTAATAGAGGAGAACAAACGAAGAGATTATGGTAGGGTACGAAACCACCTAAAAGTTATCCTTTTTGATCGATCTATTCAAGAGTCTGTAGTAAAATAACACGAAGCTATTCTTTCCGTTCTATCTATCATAGAGTTCGTACTAGAATAACACCTTAAGACACAAATAAACCAAAACCCTAATGTCACCTAGATACTCCAATGTCACCTCAAGTATCCGTGGGTATGGTTATACGATATGCATCACACAATCTCAGATTCATCTATTCAACCAACACAAAGAACTTCAAAGAGTGCCCCAAAGTTTCTACCGGAGAGTCAAGACGAAAACGTGTGCCAACCCGTATGCATAAGTTCATGAGGTAACGGAACTCACAAGTTGATCACCAAAACATACATCAAGTGGATCACGTGATATCCCATTGTCACCACAGATAAGCACATGCAAGACATACATCAAGTGTTCTCAAATCCTTAGAGACTCAATAAGATAAGATAACTTCAAAGGGAAAAATCAATCCATTACAGGGAGAAACATCATAAGATCCTAACATAATAGCAAAGCTCGCGATACATCAAGATCGTGCCAACTAAAGAACATGAGAGAGAGAGAGAGATCAAACACATAGCTACTGGTACATACCCTCAGCCCCGAGGGTGAACTACTCCCTCCTCGTCATGGAGAGCACCGGGATGATGAAGATAGCCACCGGAGAGGGATTCCCCCCCTCCGGCAGGGTGCCGGAACGGGTCTAGATTGGTTTTCGGTGGCTATGGAGGCTTCTGGCAGCGGAACTCCCGATCTATTGTGTTCCTCGATGTTTTTAGGGTATATGGACATATATAGGCGAAAGAAGTCGGTTAGGGGAGCCACGAGGGGCCCACGAGGGGCCCATGAGGGTGGGGGGTGCGCCTAGGGGGTAGGGCGCCTCCCTGGCTCTTGGCTTCCTCGAAGCTTCCCTGACGTCTACTCCAAGTCTCCTGGATTGCTTGCATTCCAAAAATAACTCTCCCGAAGGTTTCATTCCGTTTGGACTCCGTTTGATATTCCTTTTCTTCGAAACATTGAAATTGGCAAGAAAACAGCAATTTGGGATGGGCCCCGGATTAATAGGTTAGTCCCAAAAATAATAGAAAAGTGTATAATAAAGCCCATAAACATCTAAAATGGGTAATATATTAGCATGGAACAATCAAAAACTATAGATACGTTGGAGACGTATCAAGCATCCCCAAGCTTAATTCCTTCTCGTCCTCGAGTAGGTAAATGATAAAAACAGAATTTTTGATGTGGAATGGTACCTAACATATCTATCAATGTAATCTTCTTTATTGTGGCAAGAATATTCAGATCCATAAGATTCAAGACAAAAGTTTAATATTGACATAAAAATAATAATACTTCAAGCAAACTGACAAAGTAATCATGTCTCATCAAAATAACATGGCCAAAGAAAGTTATCCCTACAAAATCATATAGTCTGGCTATGCTCTATCTTCATCACACAAAATATTTAAATCATGCACAACCCCGATGACAAGCCAAGCAATTGTTTCATACTTTTGATGTTCTCAAACTTTTTCAACTTTCACGCAATACATGAGCATGGGCCATGGACATAGCACTATAGGTGGGATAGACTAGTGGTTGTGGAGAAGACAAAAAAGAGAAGATAGTCTCACATCAATCAGGCATATCAACAGGCTATGGAGATGCCCGTCAATAGATATCAATGTGAGTGAGTAGGGATTGCCATGCAACAGATGTACTAGAGGTATAAGTGTATGAAAGCTCAAAAAGAAACTAAATGGGTGTGCATCCAACTCGCTTGCTCGCGAAGACCTAGGGCATTTTGAGGAAGCCCATCATTGAATATACAAGCCAAGTTCTATAATGAAAGATTCCCACTATTATATGAAAGTGGCAACATAGGAGACTCTCTATCATGAAGATTATGGTGCTACTTTGAAGCACAAGTGTGGTAAAAGGATAGTAGCATTGCCCCTTCTCTCTTTTCTCTCATTTTTTTGTTTTTTTGTTTTTGTTTTTGTTTTTGTTTTTGTTTTTTGGGGGCCTTCTATTTTTTATGGCCTCTTTTTTTATTTTTTTCGTCCGGAGTCTCATCCCGACTTGTGGGGGAATGATAGTCTCCATCATCCTTTCCTCACATGGGACAATGCTCTAATAATGATGATCATCACACTTTTATTTACTTACAACTCAGGAATTACAACTCGATACTTAGAACCAAATATGACTCTACGTGGATGCCTCCGGTGGTGTACCGGGATGTGCAATGACTCATGAGTGACATGAATGAAATAATTATTAATGGTGGCTTTGCCACAAATACGATGTCAACTACATGATCATGCAAAGCACTATGATAATGATGGAGCGTGTCATAATAAACGGAACGGTGGAAAGTTGCATGGCAATATATCTCGGAATGGCTATGGAAATGCCATAATAGGTAAGTATGGTGGCTGTTTTGAGGAAGATATATGGTGGGTTTATGGTACCGGCGAAAGTTGCGCGGTACTAGAGAGGCTAGCAATGGTGGAAGGGTGAGAGTGCGTATAACCCATGGACTCAACATTAGTCATAAAGAACTCACATACTTATTGCAAAATCTATTAGTTATCGAAACAAAGTACTACGCGCATGCTCCTAGGGGGATAGATTGGTACGAAAAGACCATCGCTCAACCCCGACCGCCACTCATAAGGAAGACAATCAATAAATAAATCATTCTCCGACTTCATCACATAACTGTTCACCATACGTGCATGCTACGAGAATCACAAACTTTAACACAAGTATCTCTCAAATTCACAACTACTCAACTAGCATGACTCTAATATCACCATCTTCATATCTCAAAACAATCATCAAGTATCAAACTTCTCATAGTATTCAATGCACTTTATATGAAAGTTTTTATTATACCCATCTTGGATGCCCATCATATTAGGACTAGTTTCATAACCAAAGAAAATTACCATGCTGTTCTAAATACTCTCAAAATAATATAAGTGAAGAACGAGATTTCATCTATTTCTTCAAAATAAAACCACCGCCGTGCTCTAAAACGATATAAGTGAAGCACTAGAGAAAATGACAAACTACTCCAAAAGATATAAGTGAAGATCAATGAGTAGTCGAATAATTATGTAACTATATGAATACTCTGTAACATTTAATAATTTCAAATCTTGGTATTTTATTGAAACAGCAAGCAAAACAAAATAAAATAAAATGACGCTCCAAGCAAAACACACATCATGTGGTGAATAAAAATATAGCTCCAAGTAAAGTTACCGATGAACGAAGACGAAAGAGGGGATGCCTTCCGGGGCATCCCCAAGCTTAGGCTCTTGGTAGTCCTTGAATATTACCTTGGGGTGCCTTGGGAATCCCCAAGCTTAGGCTCTTTCCACTCCTTATTCCATAGTCCATCGAATCTTTACCCAAAACTTGAAAACTTCACAACACAAAACTTAACAGAAAACTCGTAAGCTCCGTTAGTATAAGAAAATAAATCACCACTTAGGTAATGTTGTGAACTCATTCTAAATTCATATTGGTATAATATCTACTGTATTCAAACTCATATATGGTTCATACCCTCCGATACTACTCATAGATTCATCAAAATAACCAAACAACACATAGAAAACAGAATCTGTCAAAAATAGAACAGTCTGTAGTAATCTGTAGGTTTCGACTACTTCTGTAACCCCAAAAATTATAAAATAAATTTCTGGAGTGAGGAATTTATATATTAATATTATCTGCAAAAATAATTAACTAAATAGCACTCTTCAATAGAAAATGGCAGCAATTCTCGTGAGCGCTAAATTTTCTGTTTTTTAGAGCAAGATCACAAAGACTTTCCCAAAGTCTTCCCAAAGGTTCTACTTGGCACAAACACTAATTAAAACATAAAACCACATCTAACCAGAGGCTATATAGATTATTTATTGCTAAACAGGAGCAAAAAGCAAGGAACAAAAATAAAATTGGGTTGCCTCCCAACAAGCGCTAACGTTTAACGCCCCTAGCTAGGCATGATGATTTCAATGATGCTCACATAAAGGATAAGAATTGAATTATAAAGAGAGCATCATGAAGAATATGACTAGAACATTTAAGTAAGCCACTTCCTATGCATAGGGATTTTGTGAGCAAACAATTTATGGTAACAATAATCAACTTGCATAGGAAGGTAAAACAAGCATAACTTAAAAATTTTAAGCACATAGAGAGGAAACTTGATATTATTGCAATTCCTACAAGCATATGTTCCTCCCTCATAATAATTTTCAGTAGCATCATGAATGAATTAAGCAATATAACTATCACATAAAGCATTCTTTTCATGATCTACAAGCATAGAAATTTTATTACTCTCCACATAAGCAAAATTCTTCTCATTCGGAATAGTGGGAGTATCATAAGAAACTCGAATTCTATAAATTGTTTCCATATTAAGAGAGTAATGTTCAGAAAAGGGGTAATCATAATCATGACAAGTTTTATAAATATAATCATCATTATTTTTTATAGCATAAGTATCATCACAATAATCATCATAAGTAGCAACTTTGTTCTCATCATAATCAATTAAAACCTCTTCCAAGATAGTGGAATCATTACTGAATAAAGTCATGACCTCTCCAAATCCACTTTCATAATTACCATAATAAGATTCAACATCCTCCAAAATAGTGGGATAATTACTTCCTAAAGTTGACACTCTTCCAAACCCACTTGCATCAATATAATCATCATAAGTAGGAGGCATGCTATCATCATAACAAATTTGCATATCAAAACTTGGGAGGCTAGAAATATCATCTTCATTAAACATAGCATCCCCAAGCTTGGGACAAACATTAATTGCAGCAAATATATTCTCAAACATGTCATTATCATCAAACATAGCATCCCCAAGCTTGGTCCTTTTCATAACATAAGCATAATCACTCTCATCATTAATAGTATGGATAGCACCAATAGTATAGCAATTATCATCATCACAATGAGTAATAGGGGCAACATCATTTGGGAGGGATACCTTTTCACCTTTACTTCACCGTATTTTCTTTTTCTTCTTCACATTATGTGTGGGTTCAATCCTCTTTTTGGAGCTCCTTATTAATGAGCTTGGTTGAATAGAAGGCTCCTTCTCATTACCTGATTCATCATAAGAAATAATAGGAGGATATTGGGAAGCCTCTTCCCTTTCATTCTTCATACTCTATTTGTTTTGTTTTCTTTATGTAATTGGCAATATAAGGATTTTCGATGCAATTCACCGCACAATACATAAAAATTTCTTCTAGATCAATATCGTGGAATTTCTCAAGGTTATATTCTGGAATATGCTTAGTTATATGTTTAATTTCTTCATAACCCAAAAGAAACTAAGTTCATTATGATGTACAAGGGAAATCAAATCATCACAATTTTTGGACACGATACGATCATGAAACAATTTGCATTGGAGATTTAAATGACCATGTTCATTGCAAAGTTCACAAGTATGGCGAAGAAATTTTAAATTTTCAGCACAAACATCTAGCCTCTCTTGCAACCATTTGGTTTCTAAATACTTATGCCTCTTGCAAAATCTATCTTCCCTATTTGGTGTGTACTTGCAAACTCTATGCACTCCACAAAAGTTGACATGCTTATAAGAGACATTTTCATCATGACTAGTGCAATCATCATTAGTACTGTGGATATTCAAGGAGTTCATACTAACAACATTGCAATCATGCTCATCATTCAAAGATTTAGTGCCGAACATTTTAGAGACTTCTTCTTCTAGCACTTGAGCACAATTTTCCTTTCCATCATTCTCACGAAAGATATTAAAAAGAGGAAGCGTATGAGGCAAACTCAATTCCTTTTTTTGTAATTTTCTTTTATAAACTAAACTAGTGGTAAAACAAGAAACTAAAAGATTCGATTGCAAGATATAAAGATATACCTTGAAGCGCCAACCTCCCCAGCAATGGCACCAGAAAAGAGCTTGATGTCTACTACGCAACCTTCTTCTTATAGACGTTGTTGGGCCTCCAAGTGCAGAGGTTTGTAGGACAGTAGCAAATTTCCCTCTAGTGGATGACCTAAGGTTTATCAACCCGTGGGAGGCGTAGGATGAAGATGGTCTCTCTCAAACAACCCTGCAACCAAATAACAAAGAGTCTCTTGTGTCCCCAACACATCCAATACAATGGTAAATTGTATAGGTGCACTAGTTCGGCGAAGAGATGGTGATACAAGTGCAATATGGATGGTAGATAAAGGTTTTTGTAATCTGAAAATATAAAAACAGTAAGGTAACTAATGATAAAAGTGAGCACAAACGGTATTGCAATGCTAGGAAACAAGGCCTAGGGTTCGTACTTTCACTAGTGCAAGTCCTCTCAACAATAATAACATAATTGGATCATATAACTATCCCTCAACATGCAACAAAGAGTCACTCCAAAGTCACTAATAGAGGAGAACAAACGAAGAGATTATGGTAGGGTACGAAACCACCTAAAAGTTATCCTTTTTGATCGATCTATTCAAGAGTCTGTAGTAAAATAACACGAAGCTATTCTTTCCGTTCTATCTATCATAGAGTTCGTACTAGAATAACACCTTAAGACACAAATAAACCAAAACCCTAATGTCACCTAGATACTCCAATGTCACCTCAAGTATCCGTGGGTATGGTTATACGATATGCATCACACAATCTCAGATTCATCTATTCAACCAACACAAAGAACTTCAAAGAGTGCCCCAAAGTTTCTACCGGAGAGTCAAGACGAAAACGTGTGCCAACCCGTATGCATAAGTTCATGAGGTAACGGAACTCACAAGTTGATCACCAAAACATACATCAAGTGGATCACGTGATATCCCATTGTCACCACAGATAAGCACATGCAAGACATACATCAAGTGTTCTCAAATCCTTAGAGACTCAATAAGATAAGATAACTTCAAAGGGAAAAATCAATCCATTACAGGGAGAAACATCATAAGATCCTAACATAATAGCAAAGCTCGCGATACATCAAGATCGTGCCAACTAAAGAACATGAGAGAGAGAGAGAGATCAAACACATAGCTACTGGTACATACCCTCAGCCCCGAGGGTGAACTACTCCCTCCTCGTCATGGAGAGCACCGGGATGATGAAGATAGCCACCGGAGAGGGATTCCCCCCCTCCGGCAGGGTGCCGGAACGGGTCTAGATTGGTTTTCGGTGGCTATGGAGGCTTCTGGCAGCGGAACTCCCGATCTATTGTGTTCCTCGATGTTTTTAGGGTATATGGACATATATAGGCGAAAGAAGTCGGTTAGGGGAGCCACGAGGGGCCCACGAGGGGCCCATGAGGGTGGGGGGTGCGCCTAGGGGGTAGGGCGCCTCCCTGGCTCTTGGCTTCCTCGAAGCTTCCCTGACGTCTACTCCAAGTCTCCTGGATTGCTTGCATTCCAAAAATAACTCTCCCGAAGGTTTCATTCCGTTTGGACTCCGTTTGATATTCCTTTTCTTCGAAACATTGAAATTGGCAAGAAAACAGCAATTTGGGATGGGCCCCGGATTAATAGGTTAGTCCCAAAAATAATAGAAAAGTGTATAATAAAGCCCATAAACATCTAAAATGGGTAATATATTAGCATGGAACAATCAAAAACTATAGATACGTTGGAGACGTATCAAGCATCCCCAAGCTTAATTCCTTCTCGTCCTCGAGTAGGTAAATGATAAAAACAGAATTTTTGATGTGGAATGGTACCTAACATATCTATCAATGTAATCTTCTTTATTGTGGCAAGAATATTCAGATCCATAAGATTCAAGACAAAAGTTTAATATTGACATAAAAATAATAATACTTCAAGCAAACTGACAAAGTAATCATGTCTCATCAAAATAACATGGCCAAAGAAAGTTATCCCTACAAAATCATATAGTCTGGCTATGCTCTATCTTCATCACACAAAATATTTAAATCATGCACAACCCCGATGACAAGCCAAGCAATTGTTTCATACTTTTGATGTTCTCAAACTTTTTCAACTTTCACGCAATACATGAGCATGGGCCATGGACATAGCACTATAGGTGGGATAGACTAGTGGTTGTGGAGAAGACAAAAAAGAGAAGATAGTCTCACATCAATCAGGCATATCAACAGGCTATGGAGATGCCCGTCAATAGATATCAATGTGAGTGAGTAGGGATTGCCATGCAACAGATGTACTAGAGGTATAAGTGTATGAAAGCTCAAAAAGAAACTAAATGGGTGTGCATCCAACTCGCTTGCTCGCGAAGACCTAGGGCATTTTGAGGAAGCCCATCATTGAATATACAAGCCAAGTTCTATAATGAAAGATTCCCACTATTATATGAAAGTGGCAACATAGGAGACTCTCTATCATGAAGATTATGGTGCTACTTTGAAGCACAAGTGTGGTAAAAGGATAGTAGCATTGCCCCTTCTCTCTTTTCTCTCATTTTTTTGTTTTTTTGTTTTTGTTTTTGTTTTTGTTTTTGTTTTTTGGGGGCCTTCTATTTTTTATGGCCTCTTTTTTTATTTTTTTCGTCCGGAGTCTCATCCCGACTTGTGGGGGAATGATAGTCTCCATCATCCTTTCCTCACATGGGACAATGCTCTAATAATGATGATCATCACACTTTTATTTACTTACAACTCAGGAATTACAACTCGATACTTAGAACCAAATATGACTCTACGTGGATGCCTCCGGTGGTGTACCGGGATGTGCAATGACTCATGAGTGACATGAATGAAATAATTATTAATGGTGGCTTTGCCACAAATACGATGTCAACTACATGATCATGCAAAGCACTATGATAATGATGGAGCGTGTCATAATAAACGGAACGGTGGAAAGTTGCATGGCAATATATCTCGGAATGGCTATGGAAATGCCATAATAGGTAAGTATGGTGGCTGTTTTGAGGAAGATATATGGTGGGTTTATGGTACCGGCGAAAGTTGCGCGGTACTAGAGAGGCTAGCAATGGTGGAAGGGTGAGAGTGCGTATAACCCATGGACTCAACATTAGTCATAAAGAACTCACATACTTATTGCAAAATCTATTAGTTATCGAAACAAAGTACTACGCGCATGCTCCTAGGGGGATAGATTGGTACGAAAAGACCATCGCTCAACCCCGACCGCCACTCATAAGGAAGACAATCAATAAATAAATCATTCTCCGACTTCATCACATAACTGTTCACCATACGTGCATGCTACGAGAATCACAAACTTTAACACAAGTATCTCTCAAATTCACAACTACTCAACTAGCATGACTCTAATATCACCATCTTCATATCTCAAAACAATCATCAAGTATCAAACTTCTCATAGTATTCAATGCACTTTATATGAAAGTTTTTATTATACCCATCTTGGATGCCCATCATATTAGGACTAGTTTCATAACCAAAGAAAATTACCATGCTGTTCTAAATACTCTCAAAATAATATAAGTGAAGAACGAGATTTCATCTATTTCTTCAAAATAAAACCACCGCCGTGCTCTAAAACGATATAAGTGAAGCACTAGAGAAAATGACAAACTACTCCAAAAGATATAAGTGAAGATCAATGAGTAGTCGAATAATTATGTAACTATATGAATACTCTGTAACATTTAATAATTTCAAATCTTGGTATTTTATTGAAACAGCAAGCAAAACAAAATAAAATAAAATGACGCTCCAAGCAAAACACACATCATGTGGTGAATAAAAATATAGCTCCAAGTAAAGTTACCGATGAACGAAGACGAAAGAGGGGATGCCTTCCGGGGCATCCCCAAGCTTAGGCTCTTGGTAGTCCTTGAATATTACCTTGGGGTGCCTTGGGAATCCCCAAGCTTAGGCTCTTTCCACTCCTTATTCCATAGTCCATCGAATCTTTACCCAAAACTTGAAAACTTCACAACACAAAACTTAACAGAAAACTCGTAAGCTCCGTTAGTATAAGAAAATAAATCACCACTTAGGTAATGTTGTGAACTCATTCTAAATTCATATTGGTATAATATCTACTGTATTCAAACTCATATATGGTTCATACCCTCCGATACTACTCATAGATTCATCAAAATAACCAAACAACACATAGAAAACAGAATCTGTCAAAAATAGAACAGTCTGTAGTAATCTGTAGGTTTCGACTACTTCTGTAACCCCAAAAATTATAAAATAAATTTCTGGAGTGAGGAATTTATATATTAATATTATCTGCAAAAATAATTAACTAAATAGCACTCTTCAATAGAAAATGGCAGCAATTCTCGTGAGCGCTAAATTTTCTGTTTTTTAGAGCAAGATCACAAAGACTTTCCCAAAGTCTTCCCAAAGGTTCTACTTGGCACAAACACTAATTAAAACATAAAACCACATCTAACCAGAGGCTATATAGATTATTTATTGCTAAACAGGAGCAAAAAGCAAGGAACAAAAATAAAATTGGGTTGCCTCCCAACAAGCGCTAACGTTTAACGCCCCTAGCTAGGCATGATGATTTCAATGATGCTCACATAAAGGATAAGAATTGAATTATAAAGAGAGCATCATGAAGAATATGACTAGAACATTTAAGTAAGCCACTTCCTATGCATAGGGATTTTGTGAGCAAACAATTTATGGTAACAATAATCAACTTGCATAGGAAGGTAAAACAAGCATAACTTAAAAATTTTAAGCACATAGAGAGGAAACTTGATATTATTGCAATTCCTACAAGCATATGTTCCTCCCTCATAATAATTTTCAGTAGCATCATGAATGAATTAAGCAATATAACTATCACATAAAGCATTCTTTTCATGATCTACAAGCATAGAAATTTTATTACTCTCCACATAAGCAAAATTCTTCTCATTCGGAATAGTGGGAGTATCATAAGAAACTCGAATTCTATAAATTGTTTCCATATTAAGAGAGTAATGTTCAGAAAAGGGGTAATCATAATCATGACAAGTTTTATAAATATAATCATCATTATTTTTTATAGCATAAGTATCATCACAATAATCATCATAAGTAGCAACTTTGTTCTCATCATAATCAATTAAAACCTCTTCCAAGATAGTGGAATCATTACTGAATAAAGTCATGACCTCTCCAAATCCACTTTCATAATTACCATAATAAGATTCAACATCCTCCAAAATAGTGGGATAATTACTTCCTAAAGTTGACACTCTTCCAAACCCACTTGCATCAATATAATCATCATAAGTAGGAGGCATGCTATCATCATAACAAATTTGCATATCAAAACTTGGGAGGCTAGAAATATCATCTTCATTAAACATAGCATCCCCAAGCTTGGGACAAACATTAATTGCAGCAAATATATTCTCAAACATGTCATTATCATCAAACATAGCATCCCCAAGCTTGGTCCTTTTCATAACATAAGCATAATCACTCTCATCATTAATAGTATGGATAGCACCAATAGTATAGCAATTATCATCATCACAATGAGTAATAGGGGCAACATCATTTGGGAGGGATACCTTTTCACCTTTACTTCACCGTATTTTCTTTTTCTTCTTCACATTATGTGTGGGTTCAATCCTCTTTTTGGAGCTCCTTATTAATGAGCTTGGTTGAATAGAAGGCTCCTCCTCATTACCTGATTCATCATAAGAAATAATAGGAGGATATTGGGAAGCCTCTTCCCTTTCATTCTTCATACTCTATTTGTTTTGTTTTCTTTATGTAATTGGCAATATAAGGATTTTCGATGCAATTCACCGCACAATACATAAAAATTTCTTCTAGATCAATATCGTGGAATTTCTCAAGGTTATATTCTGGAATATGCTTAGTTATATGTTTAATTTCTTCATAACCCAAAAGAAACTAAGTTCATTATGATGTACAAGGGAAATCAAATCATCACAATTTTTGGACACGATACGATCATGAAACAATTTGCATTGGAGATTTAAATGACCATGTTCATTGCAAAGTTCACAAGTATGGCGAAGAAATTTTAAATTTTCAGCACAAACATCTAGCCTCTCTTGCAACCATTTGGTTTCTAAATACTTATGCCTCTTGCAAAATCTATCTTCCCTATTTGGTGTGTACTTGCAAACTCTATGCACTCCACAAAAGTTGACATGCTTATAAGAGACATTTTCATCATGACTAGTGCAATCATCATTAGTACTGTGGATATTCAAGGAGTTCATACTACCAACATTGCAATCATGCTCATCATTCAAAGATTTAGTGCCGAACATTTTAGAGACTTCTTCTTCTAGCACTTGAGCACAATTTTCCTTTCCATCATTCTCACGAAAGATATTAAAAAGAGGAAGCGTATGAGGCAAACTCAATTCCTTTTTTTGTAATTTTCTTTTATAAACTAAACTAGTGGTAAAACAAGAAACTAAAAGATTCGATTGCAAGATATAAAGATATACCTTGAAGCGCCAACCTCCCCAGCAATGGCACCAGAAAAGAGCTTGATGTCTACTACGCAACCTTCTTCTTATAGACGTTGTTGGGCCTCCAAGTGCAGAGGTTTGTAGGACAGTAGCAAATTTCCCTCTAGTGGATGACCTAAGGTTTATCAATCCGTGGGAGGCGTAGGATGAAGATGGTCTCTCTCAAACAACCCTGCAACCAAATAACAAAGAGTCTCTTGTGTCCCCAACACACCCAATACAATGGTAAATTGTATAGGTGCACTAGTTCGGCGAAGAGATGGTGATACAAGTGCAATATGGATGGTAGATAAAGGTTTTTGTAATCTGAAAATATAAAAACAGCAAGGTAACTAATGATAAAAGTGAGCACAAACGGTATTGCAATGCTAGGAAACAAGGCCTAGGGTTCGTACTTTCACTAGTGCAAGTCCTCTCAACAATAATAACATAATTGGATCATATAACTATCCCTCAACATGCAACAAAGAGTCACTCCAAAGTCACTAATAGCGGAGAACAAACGAAGAGATTATGGTAGGGTACGAAACCACCTAAAAGTTATCCTTTTTGATCGATCTTTTCAAGAGTCGGTAGTAAAATAACACGAAGCTATTATTTCCGTTCTATCTATCATAGAGTTCGTACTAGAATAACACCTTAAGACACAAATAAACCAAAACCCTAATGTCACCTATATACTCCAATGTCACCTCAAGTATCCGTGGGTATGGTTATACGATATGCATCACACAATCTCAGATTCATCTATTCAACCAACACAAAGAACTTCAAAGAGTGCCCCAAAGTTTCTACCGGAGAGTCAAGACGAAAATGTGTGCCAACCCCTATGCATAAGTTCACGAGGTAACGGAACTCACAAGTTGATCACCAAAACATACATCAAGTGGATCACGTGATATCCCATTGTCACCATAGATAAGCACATGCAAGACATACATCAAGTGTTCTCAAATCCTTAGAGACTCAATACGATAAGATAACTTCAAAGGGAAAACTCAATCCATTACAAGAGAGTAGAGGGGGAGAAACATAATAAGATCCAAATATAATAGAAAAGCTTGCGATACATCAAGATCGTGTCAACTAAAGAACACGAGAGAGAGAGAGATCAAACACATAGCTACTGGTACATACCCTCAGCCCCGAGGGTGAACTACTCCCTCCTTGTCATGGAGAGCACCGGGATGATAAAGATAGCCACCGGAGAGGGATACCCCCCTCCGGCAGGGTGCCGGAATGGGTCTAGATTGGTTTTCGGTGGCTACGGAGGCTTCTGGCGGCGGAACTCTGGATCTATTGTGTTCCTCGATGTTTTAGGGTATATGGACATATATATGCGAAAGAAGTCGGTCAGGGGAGGCACGAGGGTCCCATGAGGGTGGGGGGCGCTCCCAGGGGGTAGGGCGCGCCTCCCTGCCCCGTGGCTTCCTCGAAGCTTCCCTAACGTCTACTACAAGTCTCCTGGATTGCTTCCGTTCCAAAAATAACTCTCCCGAAAGTTTCATTCTATTTGGACTCCGTTTGACATTCCTTTTCTTCGAAACACTGAAATAGGCAAGAAAACAACAATTTGGGCTAGACCTCGGGTTAATAGGTTAGTCCCAAAAATAATATAAAAGTGTATAAAAAGCCCATCAACATCCAAAACGGGTAATATAATAGCATGGAACAATAAAAAATTATAGATACGTTGGAGACGTACCACGCGCGAGCGGGAAAAATCGGTCGGGCACGCGCTAGTTTTGGCTCGCGGCGTCCGGCGCGCTTTATAAAATCCAATGCCCTCCCAATGCTCTATGCCTTGCCACCGCTCTCTCCTCGCTCTGTACCTTGCCACCGCTCTCTCCCCGCTCTTTCTCGCCTCGCCACCGCCGCACCACCATGCCGCCACGTCACCGAGAAACTTGGGGATACCGCGGCGTCCGCGCGCCCCCCTCCGGCGGCTTATCCACCGAGATCCGGTTCCACGGGATGCGCCTCGGCCTCGGCAATTTTGACACCACCAACGAGGCCGCCCGCGCGTACGATGCGGCGGCGTGGCGCCTCCGATGGCCTCATAGAACATTGAACTTCCCCAATGTGCCGACGCGGGAGCGGGCGTAGGAGCTCGCGCCTCTGCCGCGGCTTATCACCGACGAGGATCGTCGCGACAACCGGAGGCGGGAGCACCGTCTCGGCATCGCCGAGATGGACGAGGAAGCCATGGCGCCAACGCTTCCCACAGGACAAAATCAACGAGCATGAGTTCTACGTGCAGAGGAGGGCGGAGAGGGATAAGAGGAGGGCGGAGTGAGCCGCCTATCGCGAGGACAAGCGTACGCTCAATTCAACATGAGACTAGGAGCAGCATCGCCCCGGGAATCCGACAACGATCGGTATCTTCATGCCTACATTGAGACGTCGGAGGAAGACATCACCGAGGAGGAGTCGGACGAGGAGGAGTAGTTGAACTATCTATTTTTTGTCTATCTATGCTATATCTATGTTGAGAACTATCCTCTACTCTCTATCTCTACTTCTCGATCTCAGCAGTGTAAATGCTTTTTTAAAGCACCGCGCGTTGCGCTTCTGTTGGAGATGCTCTAACATGGCAGACGAGTGCTTTAATGTTGCCCACAAGACGCGTGAGTATTACTAGTAGTATATTTTTCTTGCCATGTTGATATTTTAAGACCACGAGTGCGAACATGCAGAGAAGCAATGAAGACCAAACACGGGATATTGGGGACATCTTCATGGAGCATGGCAAGTTAAAGAGGAGCTGCGCCGAACCTGTAAAACGACCTTTGGTAAGTAGCACCCTTTCAATTACTTTCGTTTAGCCTCATGTTCTTTGATGTGTCAACCCCGACGAAACAAAAGAAATACAAAGGCAAGTAAAACATCTTATCGACCATGGACATGTGCGTGAGAGTTTGAGCCCTTGTGCCATCCCGGTCATTCTTGTGCCAAAACGTGACGGTAGCTTTCGCATGTGCTCCGATTGTAGACCTATCAATGCTATCACCGTTCGCTATAGGTACCCCATTACATGCCTAGATGATATGCTTGATGAGCTTAGCGGTGCCACTATATTTTCCAAAATTGATCTTAAGAGTGGTTACTATGAAATCCGCATACAAGAGGGTGATGAATGGAAAACCGCCTTCAAAACCAAGTTTGGTTTGTATGAGTGGTTAGTCATGCCTATGGGTCTTTCAGAAGCACCGGGCACTTTTATGCGCCTTATGAATCATGTATTTCGCCCTTACATTGGTATATTTGTCGTGGTTTACTTTGATGACATTCTTGTGTTTAGCAAATCTATCAAAGAGCATGTCACCCATGTCCGCACCGTTTTGCAAACTCTTAGAAAAGAGCGCCTCTATGCTAATATGGAGAAATGCCTTTTTGGTGTTGATAAGCTCGTTTTCTTGGGTTTTGTTGTTTCTTCTAAGGGTGTTCATGTTGATGAGTCCAATATTGATGCTATTAAGACTTGTTCGCAACCAACCAACTTGCATCAAGTACGTAGTTTTCTTGGCCTTGCGGGTTTCTATCGTTGCTTTGTGAAGGATTTTAGCACCATTGCTTCGCCTTTGCATGCTTTGAGCAAGAAGAATGCACTTTTTGTTTGGGGACCATCCCAAGATACCGCTTTCAATGAGCTTAAGAACTTGCTTACTCATGCTCCCGTTCTTGCCTTACCCAACTTTGACAAACCTTTTGAGATTCATTGCGATGCTAGTGGTAATGGCATAGGGGGTGTGTTAACGCAAGAGAAGCGCCCCATAGCTTACTTTAGTGAGAAACTTTCCGGAGCGCAACTCAATTAACCCATCTATGACAAAGAGCTATATGCTTTAGTCCGCGTTTTGCATGAATGGGAACATTACCTTCGTCCCCATGAGTTTATCATTCATACCGATCATGAGACCCTCAAGTATCTTAAGGGACAAACCAAGTTGAACAAGCGTCATGCTAAATGGAGTGAATTTATTGAGTCTTTTCCTTATGTCATCAAGTACATCAAGGGTAAATAGAACATAGTAGCAGATGCTCTTTCCCGCATATGCATGCTTGTCACGCAACTTGAGTTAGATGTCATTGGCTTCGAGCATATCAAAGACTTGTATGAGCATGATGCAACTTTTGCTACTCCTTATGCCAAGTGTTTGTCGAATACATATTGGGAACGCTATTACATCAAAGATGGCTATCTTATGAGAGCTAACAAACTTTGCATCCCTGAGTCGTCTCTTCGTTTGTTGCTTTTGCAGGAATTGCATGGAGGAGGATTAATGGGACATTTCGGACGCGACAAGACGTTCGCCATGCTCTCGAAGAACTACTTTTGGCCCAAGATGTTTCGGGACGTCAATCGTTTCACCAACCGATGTTCTACATGTCTCAAAGCTAAGTCCAAAGCTCAATCTCATGGACTCTATATGCCTCTACCAATTCCTTACCAACCATGGGAAGACATTAGCATGAACTTTGTACTCGGTTTTCCTAGGACTCGAAATGGGAAAGACTCCATATTTGTCGTTGTGGACCGTTTCTCAAAAATGGCACATTTTATTCCTTGCAACAAGATAGACGATGCTTCACATGTTGCTAATCTCTTTTGTAGGGAAATATTGCGTCTCCATGGTGTGCCAAAGACCACTGTCTCGGACCACGATGTCAAGTTCCTTAGCTACTTTTGGAAGACCCTGTGTGCCAAGCTCGGAATCAAGCTACTCTTCTCCTCGGCGTACCATCCTCAAACCGGCGGCCAAACAGAGGTGACAAACCGCACACTCTCCGCTCTACTTCGAGTACTCATCAAGAAGAACATCAAGGAGTGGGAGGAGTGTCTACCCATCGTTGAGTTCGCCTACAACCGAGCAAGACACTCAACAACCGGCAAGTCCCCTTTCGAGGTCGTCTACGGATTCAACCCTTTGTCACCATTGGATATTCTCCCTCTACCACTCCAAGAGCGCATCAATTTGGACGCAAGTGCACGAGCGACCCATCTCAAGAAGGTGCATGAAGATACAAGAAACACCATCAAGCGCCAAGTACAACGCCTTGCGACCAAGCTCAACGTCAACAAGCACCCTATGATATTCAACATTGGAGACCTCGTGTAGCTACACCTTCGCAAGGACCGCTTTCCCCAAGAACGCAAGTCCAAACTTCGACCACGCGCGGATGGACCATTCAAGGTGCTTGCACGTTACAACAACAATGCATACAAGATCGACATCCCTCGTGACAAGTACTCCGTGAGTGACATCTTCAACATCAAAGATCTCTCGCCCTACCATGGTGATGAGGATTTCGATCCGAGGATGGATCTTCCCCAAGGGAGGGGAGATGATGCGGAGCATCCCAAGATCATCCCCATGGACGCACCTACACCTCCAACGACACCACTTGGACCAATGACACGAGCCCAAGCCAAAGCTATCGAAGATAAGGTGAACTCACTCCTCTTCGAACTTCCACTTTCTATGCATGAGACATGGCTACTACCTAAGTCCAGGGTGTTGTGCATGATTAGGCACCAAGAGGGCCCCCCCGAAGATGCGCATGAAGATGTACAAGTCCCCAAGTCCACGGATGAGGAGAGCCAACGGAAGGAGCCAAGAGCATGTCCCAGGCCCCGGACATACGACCCCTGGAGCGTCTTCCACTACAGCAGCACAGCCGCCGGAAGCTACATGCCCCGGACATCCGGCCCCGGCAGCCCAGACATCCGGCCACTGGCCTGGAAATCCGGCCCCTTCGAACCCAAGAGTAGCAAATGCCACCACTCCAGCCCGGACATCCGGCCCCCCAGCCCGGACATCCGGCGTCGCCTGAAAGCCTGGACATCCGGCCCGACCAGCCCGGACATCCGGCCTCCCCTGTCTGCGCACAGTGAAGGGCCGAGGCCCGTGTATCCCTTCTCCCCCCTAGACTATATATACTCCATCTCGTACAACTTTCTAGGGTTAGCAAAGGTTTAGCTCATGTTTGTGTGAGAGCTTTGCTCATCCACTTGGTTACCTTCTCCACGGAGAGTCGAGCCTCCATCGGAGAAGATCCCCCAAGCGGATTCAAGACCCCTCTTTAGGGAAGAACTCAAGACCTCCTCACGGAGAAGACTGGCTACCCTTGTATTGTCCTTACTTGTCCGTGGATCGTGTATCTTCTCTTATGTATTCGAGGATCTAGCACTTGTGTGACTTGTTCTTGTTAGTTTGAGTGTTCCTCTTGTGTCTCCCCTTGTGATTTCCCTCGTTTCCCTCTTTGTGTTCATCATGTTCTTCGCGAGATCCACTCCTTTCGTGAAATATCGGCCGATTAGGGTTCTACCCTACATCAGAATGGAAACAGGAGTTGTGTGTGTGTGAGAGAGAGAGGGGGGGAGTTTGTCTGGTCGGTAAACAAATGAATAATGTCAGTTTTATAACTGGGATGGAGACGGAAGGAGACCACAACAAATGTTGTGTCTGCAGGAGAGAGTATTTTTTGTGGTATGAGTCATATCTAGAGACATATAGGGTGTGTGAGAGAACCCTATAGAGAGAAAGACAAAGTGAAAGACGAGTGAGACTGTGTGTGTGGCGGTGAAAAAGAAAGCTTAGGTACCTAGTGATACCAGAGAACGGTAGAGACGTGAGAGATAATGAAAACCGTGTAATGTATAACGATAGGGAGAGTGTGACACTTCTCAAGGGAGACGTCGAGAGACCATGTTTGCAAAGATAGGAGAAACATGAAGTGAGTGTGCGGGTGAGCTAGAGAAAAGACAGTAATAGCTACATGCAGGAGCATGCATGCGAGAGAGATGGGCGTGAAAGGAGTCGAAATAAAAGGGATTCAAATATTTGAATTCAAGATGATGATACATGTAATTCATACTCGAACCAAAATTGATCTATCAAACATGCATACTCATGTGAATTCATGCGCATCTATGTTATTTAATATGTAGATATTACTGATCCATACATTTTAGTAGAACATAGTTTGGTTTATTTTTTTGAATTCAACCTTATAATTTTGAGATCATTGTATTTGTCAATCATATTATACATATAAAGGAGCAGAATTCTTTGTTGTGCTTTTGAAAGTATATATAGAATGATGTATATAGAATTTTATTCTAATCGAAAATGGATCCTACCTGAACAAAAATAGAATACAAACTGGATTCGAATTGAGTTGGCACGGTAAACGTGCACTCTTGCTGTGCAAAAATTTGAACGAAGCGGGGAAAGTCGCAGTAACCGTCCAAAACCAATATCTGCGAGATGGAAATTACTACCTATCCCTGCCACGCAAACCCTATCGGCTCGATTTCTATAGGTTTTGATAGGGGTAGGTTTGTACTTTCACTCAAACGTGACATAACCGCCTCTCACCCGGATTCATACACGGTGGGCGCCAAAACACAGTGTCTCCTCAGCTGAAATTGACTCCCTCCCCGATTCATACACGGTGAGCGCCAAAAACAAACTCTCATTGGCAAATATTCGGTTTATGTGAGATTACCGTCCTATCCCCAACTGACTAATATTGTTGTGATGCAGGAAATTTTAAACGAGGGCTAAGTTTGTAAATTTCCTCGCATTTGAGACAAGCGCGCCCTGAAGACATGGTTCCCCCTTCCTCTCTCCCTCCATTTCCCCATTCGTACTCCATGGGCGCCAAAACACCCTCTCCACCCCAGCCTCCTCCATACGCCACCCCATCCACCGCCGTCCTCCTCCACCATGCAGGAGCTGATACCCCGACATCGTCGTCCATTACAAGAGATCGACCTCTCTCATCCACGACTTTGGACCGGGATCCTTGCATCCCGTCCTCTAGCTTCATCCCCGATGTCGTCCACCTTGCCGGCGCCGCTCCCACGACCGTCTCATCCACCGCGCCCCGCCGCCACCGTCTACCCTCCTAGATCTCCTTCCACGCCGCCGACAGCCATTGCTACCGTAGCACCGTCAAATTCTCAGCAGATACATACACGGCACCGCACCAGAGGCAGTACTCTTTCGTATCTGCTCAACTTATTTATCACAGCAAGAAAATAGATCGCCACTACTTTACTCTGATTTCTTGTCCATCACTTACTTGTTAGTTGAAAGCAAACATTGGTTGCGAAGTTGCCTTTGTTCGGTTTGCACCTTCAGATCTACCATGGCATGCTCAACACTATACTCGCAATGCTTATGGTTTTCCCCTTTTATATTCCACACTAGTTAAAAGACAGTAGACTAAATTTCAAAATTGGGTCAGTCGATTTTTGAGAGCTCGCCGGAGTTCGCCGGTGCTAAGGAAGGGGCTCGGGTGGGGACGGTGGTTGTGGGGGGCGGTGGTGGGGCCTCGCCGAATGAGGAAAATTTGACGCGGGTGGGGGCGGGGTTGGGGGTGGTGGTGGCGGAGGAACACAGGCGGTGGGGGACGGTGGTTCGGCCAGCGGCCCGTACGGTGTTCTGTATGGGAAGAATCAGAGACGAGGAAGAAGAAGGGTTAGGAGATGTAGGATCTTCATCCAACCGCCTGAAATGGTCGACTGACCCAAATGACATAAGTCACGCGACTTGCATGAAGACATGTCTTTATATTCAGTACCATCATCGTACCTGCTTAGCACTGCTCCTGAATCCATCAAGCTAAACAACATGCCACTCATAATACCAAACTTGTTGCTCAAATACGAATCTGATATGCTGATGATATGACTAAAACATATAACGTTTAATTGGTCAGCTAATGTTCCTACTTTACTTTCGAAAAGCACACGCACCACATATAGAGAGACATCAGGGAGTTGCATTCTTAATGCGCTCTGGTTCATCATGTGTGGGAACTGTGCAATGTACATTTTATTATCAAAAATCTGCTTGCTCTTCTTTAGCATGTTCCTCTTCCGTTCTTCTTTAATAAGTACTCACTCCGTTCCTAAATACAAGTCTTTGTATAGATTCCACCATGGACTACATATGGAGCAAAATGAGTGAATCTACACTCTAAAATGTATCTGTATACATCGGTATGTGATCCATAGTGGAAATCTCTACAAAGACTTATATTTTGGAACGAGGGAGTATGATAGTAGTACATTATGTTCCTTGTAGTGAAGATGAGCAGGGACACAGTGGAAATCGCAAATATGCTGCCTGCTGCTTTGCTCTTGTTAGTACCTGTTGTCCTGTATCACTATACTTGCATACATACCTGGTTCATTATGTGACAGCTTGCTTATCAATTGTTTGCTCCAAATTATCTGATTTGTATGAATGGTTACATTAGTGTAGAATATATCCAATGCCAATGAATTTTTTTAGCTCTGCATTGTTCTTGTAAGTACCTGCTGTCCTTTATCAGTGTACTTATATTGACAGCTAGTTGTACATGCACCATCACTCTGAAGCTTATTTTCCTTTTCCCTCCATTTTCTACACATCAGATCTATATTTACTCTTACCACTACTAGAAAAAGGGCTGCTAGTGGCGCACCTATTTTCGCTACTAATGGCGCACTACTGGTGCGCCACTAGCATCACGCCATTAGAATTTTTTTCTAATGGCGCACCTGTGGTGCGCCATTAGAATCTGGTATTCTAATGGCGCAGCACCGTTGGTGCGCCATTAGTATGGCCCACGGTGCGCCATTAGTATCTGGTATACTAATGGCGCACCACATAGAAGTGCGCCATTAGTAACAATTTTTTTTCAAAATATTTCAAAAAAAATTCATTTTTTTCTTAATCTCAGGTCATTATGTCTTAATCTCGGGTCAACATGCTTAATCTCAAGTCAAATCGCACTCCGTGGTCAAACTTCCCGAAAGGTCACCCATCCTCACACTACTCCAGCCCAAGCATGCTTAACTTCAGAGTTCTATCCAACCCCAGCAACAGCTCACTTCACAGGCACTAGTTGATATATCTAGCATATCAATCCTATTATACCTTGTTGATGTCTAGGACTTTGTTCATGTTCATGACTATGATGAAATTTTGAAAAATATTTCAAACTTCCCGGTCATACTACATATCATTTTTTGAGAAAAAAATTAAAAAAAATTCAAAACCTTTTTTTTTGAATTTTTTTTGCCTCTAGATCTTGAAAGCCCCGTAACTTTTTTTTGTGTTAGGTTTTTGGGGATTTTGAAAAAGCTTAACGGGGTTCCCCCGATTAAATTCGGATCTAACTTTTCGAGTAGATGATTTTTCATATATAAAACTTTTTAATCCGAGTTCGTATGCAAAAGTTATGCCATTTTACAAATTTCCAGAGAGATTTTGCAAATAAAGTCAAAATTTATATTTGTAAATTTTCCCAACAACTAGACCACATATCACATGGCAAACTTATTTTCTTTTATTTTTTTGACATATTTATCTTTATTTTATTTTATTTTAAAACTGAAAAGGCGGTCCACGGGGGGAGGGGTGCATTCGGTGGAAGCCGGGCAAACTAGTAATGGCGCACCGTAGGGTGGTGCGCCATTAGTAGTTAAACTAGTAATGGCGCACCACACCCACAGTGCGCCATTACTAGTTTTGAAAAAAAAAATATAAAACAATTTGAATTTTTTTGAATTTTTTTGAAAAAAAACTTAGTAATGGCGCACTAGTGGACAGTGCGCCATTACTAGTTTTTAACTAGTAATGGCGCACTGTCCACTAGTGTGCCATTACTAACAATTTTTTTTATTTTTTTTACTTTTTTTCAAAACTTCTAATGACGCACCGTGGGTGTGGTGCGCCATTACTATGTCAACTAGTAATGGCGCACCACACCCACGGTGCACCATTAGTAATATATTACTAATGGCGTACCTGTATGTGGTGCGCCATTGCTATATTCTAATGGCGCACCTTCCCATAGATGTAACTTTTCGAGTAGATGATTTTTCATATATAAAACTTTTTAATCCGAGTTCGTATGCAAAAGTTATGCCCATTTTTTACAAATTTCCAGAGAGATTTTGCAAATAAAGTCGAAATTTATATTTGTAAATTTTCCCAACAACTAGACCACATATCACATGGCAAACTTATTTTCTTTTATTTTTTTTGACATTTTTATCATTTTTTTATTTTTTTAAAACTGAAAAGACGGTCCACAGGGGGGTGCATTCGGTGGAAGCCGGGCAAACTAGTAATGGCGCACCGTGGGGTGGTGCGCCATTAGTAGTTAAACTAGTAATGGCGCACCACACCCACAGTGCGCCATTACTAGTTTTGAAAAAAAAATATAAAAAATTTTGAATTTTTTTGGAAAAAACTTAGTAATGGCGCACAAGTGGACAGTGCGCCATTACTAAAAACTAGTAATGGCGCACTGTCCACTGGTGCACCATTACTAACAAATTTTTTTTATTTATTTTTACTTTTATTTCAAAACTTCTAATGGCGCACCGTGGGTGTGGTGCGCCATTACTATGTCAACTAGTAATGGCGCACCACACCCACGGTGCGCCATTAGTAACAAATTTTGTTTTTTTTTTAACTTCTAATGGTGCACCGCACACCAGGTGCGCCATTAGTAATATATTACTAATGGCGTACCTGTATGTGGTGCGCCATTGCTATATTCTAATGGCGCACCTTCCCATTGATGTAACTTTTCGAGTAGATGATTTTTCATATATGAAACTTTTTAATCCGAGTTCGTATGCAAAAGTTATGCCCATTTTACAAATTTCCATAGAGATTTTGCAAATAAAGTCGAAATTTACGTTAGTAAATTTTCCCAATAACTAGACCACATATCACATGGCAAACTTATTTTTTTTATTATTTTTTTGACATTTTTTTTATTTTTTTTTTCATTTTTTTAAAACTGAAAAGGCGGTCCATGGGGGGGTGCATTCGGTGGAAGCCGGGCAAACTAGTAATGGCGCACCATGGGATGGTGCGCCATTAGTAGTTAAACTAGTAATGGCGCACCACACCCACAGTGCGCCATTACTAGTTTTGAAAAAAATATATAAAAAAATTGAAATTTTTTTGAATTTTTTTTGAAAAAAACTTAGTAATGGCGCACCAGTGGACAGTGCGCCATTACTAAACTAGTAATGGCGCACTGTCCACTGGTGCGCCATTACTAACAATTTTTTTTAAAAAAAAACTGAAAAGGCGGTCCAGGGGGGGTGCATTCGGTGGAAGCTGGGTAAACTAGTAATGGCGCACCGTGGGGTGGTGCGCCATTAGTAGTTAAACTAGTAATGGCGCACCACACCCACAGTGCGCCATAACTAGTTTTGAAAAAAAATATAAAAAAATCTGAATTTTTTTTGAAAAAAACTTAGTAATGGCGCACCAGTGGACAATGCGCCATTACTAGTTAAAAACTAGTAATGGCGCACTGTCCACTGGTGCGCCATTACTAACAAATTTTTTTTATTTTTATTTTTACATTTTTTTTCAAAACTTCTAATGGCGCACCGTGGGTGTGGTGCGCCATTACTATGTCAACTAGTAATAGTGCACCGCACCCACGGTGCGCCATTGGTAACAATTTTTTTTAAACTTCTAATGGCGCACCGCACACCAGGTGTGCCATTAGTAATATATTACTAATGGCGTACCTGTATGTGGTGCGCCATTGCTATATTCTAATGGCGCACCTTCCCATAGATGTAACTTTTCGAGTAGATGATTTTTCATATATAAAACTTTTTAATCCGAGTTCGTATGCAAAAGTTATGCCCATTTTACAAATTTCCAGAGAGATTTTGCAAATATAGTAGAAATTTATATTTGTAAATTTTCCCAACAACTAGACCACATATCACATGGCAAACTTATTTTCTTTTATTTTTTTGACATTTTTATCATTTTTTTTATTTTTATAAAACTGAAAAGGCAGTCCACGGGGGGGGGGGGGGGGTGCATTCGGTGGAAGCCGGGCAAACTAGTAATGGCGCACCGGGGGTGGTGCGCCATTAGTAGTTAAACTAGTAATGGCGCACCACACCCACAGTGCGCCATTACTAGTTTTGAAAAAAAATATCAATTTTTTTGAAATTTTTTGAAATTTTTTTTTGAAAAAAAACTTAGTAATGGCGCACCAGTGGACAATGCGCCATTACTAAAAACTAGTAATGGCGCACTGTCCACTGGTGCGCCATTACTAACAAATTTTTTTTATTTTTTTTTACTTTTCTTTTCAAAACTTCTAATGGCGCACCGTGGGTGTGGTGCGCCATTACTATGTCAACTAGTAATGGCGCACCACACCCACGGTGCACCATTAGTAACAAATTTTGTTTTTTTTCAAAACTTCTAATGGTGCACCGCACACCCGGTGCGCCATTAGTAATATATTACTAATGGTGTACCTGTATGTGGTGCACCATTGCTATATTCTAATGGCGCACCTTCCCATAGATGTAACTTTTTGAGTAGATGATTTTTCATATATAAAACTTTTTAATCCGAGTTGGTATGCAAAAGTTATGCCCATTTTACAAATTTCCAGAGAGATTTTGCAAATAAAGTCGAAATTTATATTTGTAAATTTTCCCAACAACTAGACCACATATCACATGGCACACTTATTTTCTTTTATTTTTTTTTGACATTTTTATCATTTTTTTATTTTTTTAAACTGAAAAGGCGGTCCACCGGGGGGGTGCATTCGGTGGAAGGCGGGCAAACTGGTAATGGCGCACCGTGGGGTGGTGCACCATTAGTAGTTAAACTAGTAATGGCGCACCACACCCACAGTGCGCCATTACTAGTTTTGAAAAACAATATAAAAAATTTGAAATTTTTTTAAATTCTTTTTTGAAAAAAACTTATTAATGGCGCACCAGTGGCAGTGCGCCATTACTAAACACTAGTAATGGCGCACTATCCACTGGTGCACCATTACTAACAATTTTTTTTATTTTTTTTAATTTTTTTTCAATACTTCTAATGGCGCACCGTGGGTGTGGTGCGCCATTACTAGTTGAGTAATGGCGCACCACACCCACGGTGCACCATTAGTAACAAATTTTGTTTTTTTTCAAAACTTCTAATGGTGCACCGCACACCAGGTGCGCCATTAGTAATATATTACTAATGGGTACCTGTATGTGGTGCACCATTGCTATATTCTAATGGCGCACCTTCCCATAGATGTAACTTTTTGAGTAGATGATTTTTCATATATAAAACTTTTTAATCCGAGTTCGTATGCAAAAGTTATGCCCATTTTACAAATTTCCAGAGAGATTTTGCAAATAAAGTCGAAATTTATATTTGTAAATTTTCCCAACAACTAGACCACATATCACATGGCAAACTTATTTTCTTTTATTTTTTTGACATTTTTATCAATTTTTATATTTTTTTAAAACTGAAAAGGCGGTCCACGGGGGCGGGTGCATTCGGTGGAAGCCGGGCAAACTAGTAATGGCGCACCGTGGGGTGGTGCGCCATTAGTAGTTAAACTAGTAATGGCGCACCACACCCATAGTGCGCCATTACTAGTTTTGAAAAAAAATATAAAAAATTTTGAATTTTTTTGGAAAAAACTTAGTAATGGCGCACCAGTGGACAGCGCGCCATTACTATTTCAAAACTAGTAATGGCGCATTGTCCACTGGTGCGCCATTACTAACAATTTTTTTTACTTTTTTTTTCAAAACTTCTAATGGCGCACCATGGGTGTGGTGCGCCATTACTATGTCAACTAGTAATGGCGCACCACACCCACGGTGCGCCATTAGTAACAAATTTTGTTTTTATTTTTTTCAAAACTTTTAATGGCGCACCGCACACCAGGTGCGCCATTAGTAATATATTACTAATGGCGTACCTGTATGTGGTGCGCCATTGCTATATTCTAATGGCGCACCTTCCCACAGATGTAACTTTTCGAGTAGATGATTTTTCATATATAAAACTTTTTCATCCGAGTTCGTATGCAAAAGTTATGCCCATTTTACAAATTCCCATAGAGATTTTGCAAATAAAGTCAAAATTTATATTTGTAAATTTTCCCAACAACTAGACCACATATCACATGGGAAACTTATTTTCTTTTATTTTTTGACATTTTTATTTTTTAAATTTTTTTTAAAACTGAAAAGGCGGTCCACGGGGGGGGGGGGGTGCATTCGGTGGAAGCCGGGCAAACTAGTAATGGCGCACCGTGGGGTGGTGCGCCATTAGTAGTTAAATTAGTAATGGCGCACCACACCCACAGTGCGCCATTACTAGTTTTGAAAAAAAATTATA